>NW_024754340.1:0-7086 GCF_018991925.1 Homarus americanus | reverse complement strand
GTGTGTGTGTGTGTGTGTGTGTGTGTGCGTATGTATGTGTGCGAACGAGCTTACACGATTCTCCACGATCAAGGTTATGTATACATGCTTGTATATGTATGTATGTATGTTAGTCATGAACGTCTGTGTGTATGCCATGCGTTGGTGTCTGTGTTATGTGAGATCTATGTATACATGTATGTTTGTGTATGTATATTTAGCTGATGGCTTGTGTGTACACGTGTAAAACGATCACAGAAGCTTGTAGAATAAATATTGGGTGCCAGTTTTACACATGTACACATCTCGACAGACCTGTACACATCCTAACACACCTGTACACATCCCCACATACCTGTACACATCCCCACACACCTGTACACATCCTAATACACCTGTACATATCCCCACATACCTGTACACATCCCCACACACCTGTACACATCCTAATACACCTGTACATATCCTAACACACCTGTACACATCCTAACACACCTGTACACATCCCCACACACCTATACACATCCCCTCACACCTGTACATATCCTGACACACCTGTACACCTGTTCTGAAGACTAATTAATTACTCTATCTTACCTGTTGCTTTATTTTCATTCGTTTTTAAAGGAAGGTAATTATGTAGCTTTGGGCCAGGTAATTATCTTTGTATTTTAGGTGTAATTGTGTTTCTAAGGTAATTATCATTTTCGGGGATTATTTTTCTGTTATTGTAAGTTGTTAATTGTTGTTGTTGTTGTTGTTGTTGTTGTTGTTGTTGTTGTTGTTGTTGTTGTTGTTATTTAATGTTTGTTTTCAATATTAAGTAATTTTGTAATCCACATCATTTCATACAACAAGATAATTAATACAGACATCTACACAGTGTCTAGCGGTGTCCCAAGGTGTCCCAGAGGTGTCCCAGAGGTCCCAGCAGGCCAGTGCAGGTACAGGTAAAATAATAATTACTTGACACTACCTTAACATGACACCTGGCCTACACTGATGAACATGAATGGTGGTTGGTAGAGGTAAGGGTAGGGAGGAAGGGAGGAGGGAGGGGAGGGATGGGGAGGGAGGGAGGGGTGGGATGGAGGGAGGAGGGGATGGAGGAGGTGGGATGGAGGGAGGGAAAGAGAGAATAGGCAGACCAGAGAGAAAAGGAGGAAAGAATGGAAGCTTACAATGAAGGTGAAAGATAAATAAGCAAACGCACAAACAGATAGGTAACGAACAGACAGACAGACAGACAGACAGACAGACAACTAAACAGACAGACAGACAGACAGACAGACAACTAAACAGAGAGATAAATAGACAGATAGACAGACAGACAGACAACTAAACAGAGAGACAGACAGACAGACAGACAGACAGACAGACAGACAGACAGACAACTAAACAAACAGACAGACAGGCAGACATACACCATCCCACACCCTCTCTCCGAAGCTTAAATTCAGTAAATAAACGAAAAAAACTGAAAAGAAAGGTATAGAGAAAGTCCATTGTCACAGCAACTTTCTCCAGCTGTGTTTGTGTTGATGTTTTTGTTAGGTGTAGAGAAAGTTGTCCAGAACCCGAGTGAAGAAGCTTTCAATAGAAAACTTTACCAATGCAATAGTTCCTTTCTCCTGTAACTAGTCTTTGAAACTTTCTTTTTGTTGTTTTGTTTTGGTTGTTGGAAGGTGGAGTGACGAATGGAACTTTTTTTTGGTGGGGGGTTGGGTTAATCCTAAAGAGAAAGTTTTAAGCCAAAGTGAAAGTATATAAGAAAGTATGAACACAAGGGGAAGTATAAAAGAAAGTATGTTCACAAGGGAAAGTTTAAAAGAAAGTATGAACACAAGGGAAAGTATAAAGGAAAGTATGAACATAAGGGAAAGTATAAAAGTATGAACACAAGGGAAAGTATAAAGAAAGTATAAACATAAGAGGAAGTATAAAAGAGAGTCTAGGAAGAAAGGGAAAGTATAGGAAGAAAGTATAAAAGAAGTATATCACAGAGAGAAAGTAAAAAAGAAAGTATGGGAAGATAAAATTTAATAACTAATTACAATCAACTCATAAAAAAAGACTATATACTGAATTGACCTTCCCACGGTTAGGTTAGGTTAGGTTAGGTCAGGTCAGGTCAGGTCAGGTCAGGTCAGGTCAGGTCCCTATTCAATCATTTAAACCAATCAAGAACACCAACACACTTAATATGGGATTGAATGGCAAATCACAAAGGTGTTAGGTGATTGGTTCAGCTGCCAAGATTGAGTTTCTGAGTGATTCTATTTGGTGAGGATAGATGAATTGATGGATAAATGGATAGATGAATTGATTGGTATTGACAAATGCCTCGTCGACACACACACACACACACACACACACACACACACACACACACACACACTTGTCATTTTCACAATAATATACTGATGAATTTTTTTTCCATTATAATTTTTTTTACGCGGTGTTGAGCAATGAAATATATGTATGTGTATTATGAGGCAGGAAATATATTGGGTGGGTGAAATATATCTTTTATCTCTCACTTAGTCTGTCTGTCTGTCTGTCTGCCTGTCTGTCTGTCTGTCTTTTAGTTTGCCTGTCTGTCTGTCTGTGTCTGTCTGTCTGTCTGTCTGTCTGTCTGTCTGTCTGTCTGTCTCTTTAGTTTGCCTGTCTGGTCTCGTCTGTGTCTGTCTGTCTCGTCTGGTCTGTGTCTGTCTGTCGGTCTGTCTGTCTGTTCGTCTCTTTTAGTTTGCCTGTCTGTCTGTCTGGGTTCTCCAATTGTCCGTCTGTCTGTCTCGTCTGTCTCTTTTAGCCTGTCTGTCTGGTTCGTCTGTTCGTCTGTCTGTCTGTCTGTCTGTCTGTCTCTTTAGTTTGCCTGTCTGGTCTGTCTGTCTGTTCGTCTGTCTGGTTCGTTCGTCTGTCTCTTAGGTTTGCCTGTCTGTCTGTCTGTCTGTCTTTTAGTTTGCCTGTCTGTCTGTCTGTCAATAAAAATTAACAGAATACCTTCAAAATATATCAACTATTTTCTATACTCTATCCGGCTATACGTTATATCAAGTGTAGAGTGTATCCGGCTATATAATATATCCGGCTATATAATATATCCGGCTATATAATAATTACAGCCGGTATATGGGGACACAGATAGCCGGAAGTGAATTATTTCAATTATGTTAAAAATCTGGCTTCTGCTTAATTAAAATTTTTTGAGTGGCATCCTATCCGGCTGCTGTGGTGTTCTATGGTGTCCTATGGTGTCCTGTGGTGTCCTATGGTGTCCTACGGTGTCCTGTGGTGTCCTATACTTGTTTCTGATGGAGAGAGAGAGAGAGAGAGAGAGAGAGAGGTGTCCAAGGGAAAAGGTTGTCTACACTTTATGGGTGACAGTGATGGACCCAGTGAGAACCAGAGTGCTGTTGCTGCCATCTGTATGTGGGGCGTGGGGGCAAGTGAGAGGCGTGTGGGGGTGTGGGAGGGTCGTGGGAGGTGTGATGGGTAGTACAGAGCATGGGGTAAGTAGGGGGTGGGGAGCATGTAGGGACATGTTGGAAGCATGGGAGGGGGTATGTAGGGAGCATGTAGAGCATGTTGGAAGCATGTAGGGGGTATAGGGACATGTTAAACATGTAGGGGTGGGTAGAGCATGTTGGAAGCATGTAGGGGGAGCATATGAGAGCATGTAGGGGCATGGGAGCATGTAGGGGAGCAGTGCAGGAGGCAAGGGAGCACAGGGAGCATGTAGATAGGCATGAGCATGGGGGTATGTGGGGACATGAGAGCAGCTTTTAGGGTATGTAGGGAGCATGAGCTGAGAGCACGTAGGGGGGCACAGAGACACGTAGACATGCAGGGGGCATGTAAGACATGTAGGGACATGTAGGGGGCATGTAGACATGAGGCACAAAGAGACATGCAGGGGGGCATGTGGGACATGAGACACGTGAGGGCTATGTAGACATGTAGACATGCAGATGCATGTAGACATGTAGGGCATGTGGGGACATGTAGGGACATGTAGGATATGAGACATGAGCATGTAGGGGCATGTGGGACATGTAGGGGAGCATGTAGGGGGTGATGTAGGAGCATGTAGGGGCATGAGATACTTTAGGGGGCATGGGGACACAGACATGTAGGGGCATGAGATACGTAGGGCAAGGCAGGTTAAGCAATGCAGAGTGGGCATGTAGAGAACGAGGACTATGCAGGGGTAATGCAGATATTAATGGGGGTATGTAGAGCATGTAGGGGTATGTAGAGCATGTTGTTACTTAGGGGGTATGTAGAGAGCATGTAGGGGAGCATGTAGATGTATGTGGGGGAGCATGTAGACATGTAGGGGGTATGGGGAGCATGGGGTATGTAGGGAGAATGTAGGAGCTATGTAGGGGGTATGTAGAGAGCAAGTAGGGAGCATGTTTTAGCATGGAGGGGGTATGTAGGGAACATGAAGGGGGTATGTAGGGAGCATGTAGGAGGTATGTAGGGGTTATGTAGGGATTATGCAGGGGTTGTTGAGGGACAAACAACCAATAGGATAATTTGCGGGTTTTCCTGTGTTATGATTGGCTGTTGGGTAATTTGCGGGTTTTCCTGTGTTATGATTGGCTGATTGAGTGACAGGTGGAGGTATATAAACAGAGGAGGCGGGAAAATTGTCAGTGTGTTTTAAGTCATTGAAGGAGGAACATCGCTTAGTCCTTCCTAATTCCCAGCTACGTTGTGCATTTAAGTACGTTTGATATACTTATAATAGTGTTAAGTGATCTAATATACTTATAGAGGAATTTCATAAGTAAACAATGTCTTATTTAAGTTTTGGAAAAGGTTTTAAGTGAGAAATAAGCTATTTAAGTGATGGGAAAAGTGTTAAGTGATAGAAACGTTATTTATAAGTAAAGTGGGCGTTATGTAAGTGAAGGACTCGTTATTAAGTGATAGATAAGGTTATTGTTAAGTATATAAAGTAATAGACGCGTTCTTTATAAGTGAAGTGTTCGATAAGAATAAATAGAAGCATTGAGACCAGTGGAGGTACTTAACATTGTGAGAGAGAGAGAGAGAGAGAGAGAGAGAGAGAGAGAGAGAGAGAGGAGCTTAACACGGAGTATATTTATTCTCTTCCATTAGTCTATTACACCGTGGGAGAGAGGGAGGGTGGGAGAGAGGAGGAGGGAGAGGGGAGAGTGGGAGAGAGAGGGGGGAGAGAGGGAGAGGTGGGAGAGAGGGAGAGGTGGGGAGAGAGGGGAGAGGGTGGGAGAGAGGGAGAGGTGGGAGAGAGGGAGAGGGGTGGGAGAGAGGAGAGTGGGAGAGAGGGGAGAGGGTGGGAGAGAGGGAGAGGGGGGAGAGAGGGGGAGAGGGAGAGGAGAGAGGGAGAGGTGGGAGAGAGAGGGAGAGGGGGAGAGGGGAGAGGAGAGAGAGGGGTGGGGAGAATGGGAGAGAGTGGGAGAGGGAAGAGGGTGGGGAGAGAGGGAGAGGGGGGAGAGGGAGAGGGGAGAGGGGAGAGGGTGGGAGAGAGGGGAGAGGGTGAGAGAGGGAGAGAGGAGAGAGAGAGGGAGAGGGAGAGAGAGGGTGGGGAGGAGGGAAGAGGGGGAGAGAGGGGAGGGGTGGGAGAGGAGAGAGGGTGGGGAGAGAGGGAGAGGGGGTGGGGAGAGAGGGAGAGGGTGGGGAGAGAGAGAGAGAGGGTGGGGAGAGGGGAGAGGGAGAGAGGGAGAGAGGTGGGAGAGAGGGGAGAGGGTGGAGAGGAGAGGAGAGGGAGGAGAGGGAGAGGGGGAGAGAGGGAGAGGGGGAGAGAGGAGAGGGTGGGAGAGGGGAGGGTGGGAGAGAGAGGTGGGAGAGAGAGAGAGAGGGGTGGGAGGGTGGGAGAGGAGGGGAGAGAGGGTGGGAGAGGAAGAGGAGAGAGGAAGAGGGTGAGAGAGGGAGAGGGTGGGAGAAAGAGAGAGGGGTGGGAGAGAGGAAGAGGGGTGGAGAGAGGAAGAGTGGGAGAGAGGGAGAGGGTGGGGAGAAAGGAGAGGGTGAGGAGGAGAGGGAGGGAGAGAGGAGAGGCAGGCAGTGGGTGGGTGTGTCAGAGGCTATTCAGTGCTTCTGCCGCCATGGTAGAGGTCGGAGGTGTGTGGCAGTGAGTCCTGAGAGAGAGCGAGAGACAGAGAGAGAGAGACAGAGACCTCAAACTCGAGCCTATCTCTCTCACACTCGCACTCACACTTAGAGAGGGACTCAAGTGTATTTCTCATAGTGATTATTTCTCTATTGTACAGTGATGGATTGTTCATATTGTACAAGATGAACATGTGAACAATTTTAGTGAATTTTTTTTTTCATACGTAAGTTTAATCTGAAACAAAAAATCCCACAAAACTGAACGAAATTTTTATTTTATTTATTATTTTTTTTTAGGTTATAACATTGAACAAACTTTTGATAATTTAATACTTTTTCCTCTTAAATTGAATCAGTAATGACAAAACTATCAGAGTACACAGAATAATTAGCCAATCAGGTATCCTTTAAAAAAAACTATCGAAAGAAAAAATTATACCCATCAGAACACAGGCAATCAGAGGAACTTCATCTATCATCCAGCAACCATGAGTACCTGCTTGGTGGGGACGTAACGCCACCTGTACGAGTCAGTAGCTATGAACACCAAGACCCACACACGTGCAGGGTCATCACCACCTCCACGTGCCTTGTCAGTACGTGCACGGATCCCTACCACCAGTGACCCGAAAGTACGTGAACCACCAGAAATGATCGTCAGGTACTGCAGGAGGAAACGCCGTCAGTACTCTATCTTCGGGAAGGTCCTGGAGATGGTCTTGATTGTTACTCTACACGTTAAAGGTAAAGGTTGTCTGTTTATGGTCTGATTCGCTTTTGTTTTTCTGATTCGCTTTTGTTTTTCTGATTCGCTTTTGTTTTTCTGATTCACTTTTGTTTTTTCTGATTCGCTTTTGTTTTTCTGATTCGCTTTTGTTTTTTCTGATTCGCTTTTGTTTTTCTGATTCGCTTTTGTTTTTCTGATTCGCTTTTGTTTTTCTGATTCGCTTTTGTTTTGTTTATTGTCAGATTGGTTTTTGTTTATTATTATTATTATTATTATTATTATTA
>NW_024754339.1:0-10460 GCF_018991925.1 Homarus americanus | reverse complement strand
TATAACAAAGAACCTTGATCAAATATAAAAAGTCCCCTGATCGAGTATATCAAAGCCCCCTGGTCGAGTATAACAAAGTCTCCTCATCGAGTATAACAAAGTCCCCTGATCGAGTATAACAAAGTCCCCTGATCGCGTATAACAAAGCCCCATGATCGAGTATAACAAAGTCCCCTGCTCGAGTACAACAATGTCCCCTGATCGACCATAAGTAAGTCTCCTGATCGAGTATAACAAAACCCTCTCATCGAGTATAACAAAGCCCCCTCATTGAGTATAACAAAGCCCCCTGATCGAGTAAAACAAAGTACCATGAATGAGTATAACAAAGTCACATGATCGAGAATAAAAATGGCCCCTCATCGAGTATAACAAAGTCCCCTGAATAAGTATAACAAAGGCCCCCGATCGAGTATAACAAAGGCACCTGATAGAGTATAACAAAGTCCCTTGGTCGAGTATAACAAAGTCCACTGATCGAGTAAAACAAAGTCCCCTGGTCGAGTATAACAAAGGCCACTGATCGAGTAAAACAAAGTCCCCTGATCGAGTAAAACAAAGTCCCCTGATTGGGTATAACAAAGTCCTCTGATCGAGTATAACAAAGTCCCCTGATCGAACATAACAAAGGCCCCTGGTCGAGCATAAAAACGTCCCCTGGTCGAGTATAACAAAGTCCCCTGAACGAGTATAACAAAGTCCCATGATCGAGTATAACAAAGCCTTCTCATCGAGTATAACAAAGTCCCCAGAACGAGTACAACAAAGTCCCCTGATCGAGAATATCAAAGTCCCCTGATCGAGTATAAGAAAGCCCCGGATCGAGTAAAACAAAGGCCCCTGGTCGAGTATAACAAAGTCCCCTCTTCGAGTATAACAAAGTCCCCTGTTCGAGTATAACAAAGACCCCTAATGGAGTATAGCAAAGGGCCCTCATCGAGTATAACAAAGTCCTCTGATCGAGTATAACAAAAACACCCCTGGTCGAGCATAACAAAGTCCCCTGGTCGAGTATAACAAAGTCCCCTGATTGAGTAAAACAAAGTCCCCTGGTCGAGTGTAACAAAGTCCCCTGATCGAGTATGGCAGGGAGTCCCCTGATCGAGCATAACCGAGCCCCTTGTCGAGTATAACAAGTCCCCTGGTCAGGTATAACAAAAGTCCCCTCATCGGGTATATAAAGTCCGCGGTTAAAAAAAATTCCTGCTTGAGGCCCCTGATCGAATATATCAAAGCCCCCTGATCGAGTATAACAAAGCCCCCCTGATCGAGTATAACAAAGACCCCTGTTCAGATATAAAAAGTCCCCAGATCGAGTATATCAAGTCCCCTGGTCGAGTATAACAAAGTCTCCTCATCGAGTATAACAAAGTTCTTTGATCGAGTATAACAAAGTCCCCTTGTCGAGTATAACAAAGTCCCCTCATCGAGCATAAGAAAGTCCCCTGATCGAGTATAACAAAGCCGCCTGGTCGAGTATAACAAAGTCCCCTAGACGAGTATAACAAAGTTCCCTCATCGAGTATAACAAAACCCCATCATCGAGTAACAAAGGCCTCATTGAGTATAACCAAAGTCCTAGACAGAGTATAACAAGATCCCCTCATCGAGTATAACAAAACCCCCATCATCGAAATTGCTCAAAGGCCCTCGTGGAGTATAACAAAGCCCCTGATCGAGTATAACAAAAGAATCTTATGAACAGGGCCCTCAAAGTCACCTGATCGGTATACCGGTCCCCTGATCGAGAATAACGGCTTTACTGCTCGGTATAAATTGGCTGACCGGTATAACCAAAGTCCTGATCGGGTATAATAAAGTCCCTGATAGAATATGACGAAGCCCGGATCGAGTATAACAAAGCCCCTGTTCGAGTATAAAAAAGTCCCCTGGTCGAGTATAACAAAGTCATTGATCGAGTAAAACAAAGTCCCGTGGTCGAATATAACAAAGTCCCCTGATCGAATATATCAAAGCCCCCTGCTCGAGTAAAACAAAGTCCCCTGATTGAGTATAACAAAGTCCTCTCAACGAGTATAAGAAAGTCACCTGATCGAGTATACCAAAGTCCCTTGATCGAGTATAACAAAGGCCCCTCATCGAGTATAACAAAGTCCCCTGAACGAGTACAACAAAGTCCCCTGTTCCAGTATATCAAAGTCCCCTGTTCGAGAGAAACAAAGTCCCCTGGTCGAGTATAACAAAGTCCCCTAATCGAGTATAACAAAGCCCCCTCATCGAGAGAAACAAAGACCCCTGATTGAGTATAACAAAGTCCTCTAATCGAGTATAACAAAGTCCTCTGGTTGAGTATAACAAAGTCCTCTGATCGAGTATAACAAAGTCCCATGATCGAGTATAACAAAGTCCCCTGATCGAGTATAACAAAGTTTCCTGATCGAGTATAACGAAGCCCCCCTGATCGAGTATAACAAAGACCCCTGATCAAATATAAAAAGTCCCCTGATCGAGTATAACAAAGTCCCCTGATCGAGTATATCAAAGCCCCCTGGTCGAGTATAGCAAAGTCTCCTGATCGAGCATAACAAAGTCCACTGATGGAGTATAACAAAGCCTCCTCATCGAGTATAAAAAAGGCGGTTCATTGAGTATAACAGATCCCCATCATCGAGTATAACAAAGTCCCCTGAACGAGTATAACAAAGTCACCTTATCGAATATACCAAAGTCCCTTGATCGAGTATAACAAAGGCCCCTCATCGAGTATAACAAAGACCCTGAACGAGTACAACAAAATCCCCTGATCGAGTATAACAAAGTCCCCTGATCAAGTATAACAAAGAACCGGATCGAGCATAACAAAGGCCCCTGGTCGAGCATAACAAAGTCCCCTGATCGAGTATAACAATGCCCCCTTGATCGAGTATAACAAAGACCCCTGATCAAATATAAAAAGTCCCCTGATTCAGTATAACAAAGTCCCCTCATCGAGTATAACAAATTCCCATGATCGAGCATAACAAAGGCACCCTGGTAGAGTTTAACAAAGTCCCCTGGTCGAGTATAACAAAGTCCCCTCATCGAGTATAACAAAGACCTCTGATCGAGTATAACAAAGTTCCCTGATCGAGTATAACAAAGCCCCCTGATCGAGTATAACAAAGTCCCCTGATCAAGTATAAGAAAGTCCCCTGATCGAGTGTAACAAAGTCCCCTGATCGAGTAAAACAAAGTCCGAAGGCGAGTATAACAAAGTCCCCTGATCGAGAGAAACAAAGGCACCTGATCGAGTAAAACAAAGTCCCCTAGTCAAGTATAACAAAGGCCCCTAATCGAGTATAACAAAGACCTCTCATTGAGTATAACAAAGTCCCCTGAGCGAATAAAAAAAAGGCCCCTCGTCGAGCATAAGAAAGTCCCCTAGTCGAGTGTACCAAAGTCCCCTGATCGAGTAAAACAAAGTCCCCTAGTCAGGGATAACAAAGGCCCCTAATCGAGTATAACAAAGACCTCTGATTGAGTATAACAAAGTCCCCTGAGCGAATAAAAATTAGGCCCCTGGTCAAGCATAGCAAAGTCCCCTGGTCGAGTATACCAAAGTCCCCTAATCGAGTAAAACAAAGTCCCCTGGTCGAGTATAACAAAAGTCCTGATCGGGAAAACAAAGTCCCTGTTCGAGGTATAACAGAGTCCCTGATCAAAGGAGTATAACAAAGCCCCCTGATAGAGAAAAACAAAGTCCCCTGATTCAGTATAACAAAGTCCCCTCATCGAGTATAACAAATTCCCATGATCGAGCATAACAAAGGCACCCTGGTAGAGTATAACCAAGTCCCCTGATCGAGTATAACAAAGTCCCCTGATCGAGTATAACAAAGTCCCTGATCGAGTATAACAAAGCCCCGGATCGAGTATAACAAAGCCCCTGTTCGAGTATAAAAAAGTCCCCTGGTCGAGTATAACAAAGTCATTGATCGAGTAAAACAAAGTCCCGTGGTCGAATATAACAAAGTCCCCTGATCGAATAAAAAGTGGGCCCTGGTCCAAGCATAGCAAAGTCCTGTTCAGGTATACCGGGAGATCCTCCTAATCGAGTATAACAAAGGCCCCTCATCGAGTATAACAAAGACCCTGAACGAGTACAACAAAATCCCCTGATCGAGTATAACAAAAGACCTCTGATTGAGTATAACAAAAGTCCCTGAAGCGAATAAAATTAGGCCCCTGGTCAAGAAGCATAGCAAAAAGTCCTGATTACAGGCCATACTTAAAGTCCTCTGTCCCGGGTATAACAAAAGTCCTCTGAGTGGGGTATAACAAGTCCTCTGATCGGTATAGCAAAGTCTCCTGATCGAGCATAACAAAGTCCACTGATGGAGTATAACAAAGCCTCCTCATCGAGTATAAAAAAGGCGGTTCATTGAGTATAACAGAGCCCCATCATCGAGTATAACAAAGTCCCCTGAACGAGTATAACAAAGTCACCTTATCGAGTATACCAAAGTCCCTTGATCGAGTATAACAAAGGCCCCTCATCGAGTATAACAAAGACCCTGAACGAGTACAACAAAATCCCCTGATCGAGTATAACAAAGTCCCCTGATCGAGTATAACAAGAACCGGAACGAGCATAACAAAGGCCCTGGTCGAGCATAACAAGTCTGATCACAGTATAACAAAGCCCTTGATCCGAGTATAACAAGACCCTGATCATTTATAAAAGTCCTGATTCAGTATAAAGTCCCCTCATCGAGTATAACAAATTCCCGCGATCGAGAATAACAAAGGCACCCTGGGTATAGTTTAACAAAAATCCCTGGTCGATTATAACAAAAGTCCCTCATCGAGTATAACAAAGACTCGATGATATAACAAAGTTCCTGATCCGAGGTAAAACAAAGCCCCCTGATCCGGGTATAACAAAGGTCCCTGATCGAGTATAAAAGTCCTGATCCCGGAGTGTAACAAAGTGCCTGATCGAAGGTAAACAAAGTCCGAGCGGAAATTATAACAAAGGAGTCCCCTGATCGAGAAAACAAAGTCTCACCTGATCCGGAAGTAAACAAAGTCCCTAATCACTGAGAGTATAACAAAGGCCCCTAATCGAGTATAACAAAGACCTCTCATTGAGTATAACAAAGTCCCCTGAGCGAATAAAAAAAGGCCCCTCGTCGAGCATAAGAAAGTCCCCTGGTCGAGTATACCAAAGTCCCCTGATCGAGTAAAACAAAGTCCGAAGGCGAGTATAACAAAGTCCCCTGATCGAGAGAAACAAAGTCACCTGATCGAGTAAAACAAAGTCCCCTAGTCAGGGATAACAAAGGCCCCTAATCGAGTATAACAAAGACCTCTGATTGAGTATAACAAAGTCCCCTGAGCGAATAAAAATTAGGCCCCTGGTCAAGCATAGCAAAGTCCCCTGGTCGAGTATACCAAAGTCCCCTAATCGAGTAAAACAAAGTCCCCTGGTCGAGTATAACAAAGTCCCCTGATCGAGAGAAACAAAGTCCCCTGTTCGAGTATAACAAAGTCCCCTGATCGAGTATAACAAAGCCCCCTGATAGAGAAAAACAAAGTCCCCTGATTCAGTATAACAAAGTCCCCTCATCGAGTATAACAAATTCCCATGATCGAGCATAACAAAGGCACCCTGGTAGAGTATAACAAAGTCCCCTGATCGAGTATAACAAAGTCCCCTGATCGAGTATAACAAAGTCCCTGATCGAGTATAACAAAGCCCCGGATCGAGTATAACAAAGCCCCTGTTCGAGTATAAAAAAGTCCCCTGGTCGAGTATAACAAAGTCATTGATCGAGTAAAACAAAGTCCCGTGGTCGAATATAACAAAGTCACCTGATCGATTATATCAAAGCCCCCTGCTCGAGTAAAACAAAGTCCCCTGATTGAGTATAACAAAGTCCTCTGAACGAGTATAAGAAAGTCACCTGATCGAGTATACCAAAGTCCCTTGATCGAGTATAACAAAGGCCCCTCATCGAGTATAACAAAGTCCCCTGAACGAGTACAACAAAGTCCCTTGTTCCAGTATATCAAAGTCCCCTGTTCGAGAGAAACAAAGTCCCCTGGTCGAGTATAACAAAGTCCCCTAATCGAGTATAACAAAGCCCCCTCATCGAGAGAAACAAAGACCCCTGATTAATTATAACAAAAGTCCTCCTAATCGAGTATAACAAAGTCCTCTGGTCAGTATAACAAAAGTCTGATCAGGTATAACAAAGTCCATGATCGAGTAACAAAGTCCCCTGATCAGCGAGAGTATAACAAAAGTTTCCTGATCGAGTATAGCAAGCCCCCTGATCGAGTATAACAAAGACCCCTGATCAAATATAAAAAGTCCCCTGATCGAGTATAACAAAGTCCCCTGATCGAGTATATCAAAGCCCCCTGGTCGAGTATAGCAAAGTCTCCTGATCGAGCATAACAAAGTCCACTGATGGAGTATAACAAAGACCCGTGATCAAATATAAAAAGTCACCTGATCGAGTATAACAAAGACCCCTGATCGAGTATAACAAAGTCCCTGATCGAGTATAACAAAGCCCCGGATCGAGTATAACAAAGCCCCTGTTCGAGTATAAAAAAGTCCCCTGGTCGAGTATAACAAAGTCATTGATCGAGTAAAACAAAGTCCCGTGGTCGAATATAACAAAGTCCCCTGATCGATTATATCAAAGCCCCCTGCTCGAGTAAAACAAAGTCCCCTGATTGAGTATAACAAAGTCCTCTGAACGAGTATAAGAAAGTCACCTGATCGAGTATACCAAAGTCCCTTGATCGAGTATAACAAAGGCCCCTCATCGAGTATAACAAAGTCCCCTGAACGAGTACAACAAAGTCCCTTTTCCAGTATATCAAAGTCCCCTGTTCGGGAGAAACAAAGTCCCCTGGTCGAGTATAACAAAGTCCCCTAATCGAGTATAACAAAGCCCCCTCATCGAGAGAAACAAAGACCCCTGATTGAGTATAACAAAGTCCTCTAATCGAGTATAACAAAGTCCTCTGGTCGAGTATAACAAAGTCCTCTGATCGAGTATAACAAAGTCCCCTGATCGAGTATAACAAAGAACCGGATCGAGCATAACAAAGGCCCCTGGTCGAGCATAACAAAGTCCCCTGATCGAGAGCTATAACCGGGCCCTGATCCATCCTAAAAAGTCCCTGATCCAGAGTATAAGCAAGTCCCTGATCGAGTATATCAAAGCCCCTGGTCAGTATAGCAAAATCTCCTGATCGAGGCATAACAAAGTCCACTGATGAATTATATAAAGCCTCCTCGCCGAGGTATAAAAAAAGGCGGTTCGTGGTATAACAGAGCCCCATCATCGAATATAACAAAGTCCCCTGAACGAGTATAACAAAGTCACCTTATCGAGTATACCAAAGTCCCTTGATCGAGTATAACAAAGGCCCCTCATCGAGTATAACACAGACCCTGAACGAGTACAACAAAATCCCCTGATCGAGTATAACAAAGTCCCCTGATCGAGTATAACAAAGAACCGGATCGAGCATAACAAAGGCCCCTGGTCGAGCATAACAAAGTCCTGATCGAGTATAATAAAGCCCCCTTGATCGAGTATAACAAGACCCTGATCCAAATATAAAGTCCCTGATTCGGTATAACAAAGTCCCTCACATCGAGAGTATAACAAATTCCCATGGTCGGGCATAACAAAAGGCACCCTGGTAGAGTTTAACAAAGTCTGGTCGAGTATAACAGAGTCCCCTCATCGAGTATAACCAAAAAGACCTCTGATCCAGGTATAACAAAAGTCCCCTGATTAGATAACAAAAGTCCTCTGAACGAGTATAAAGAAAGTCACCTGATCGAGTATACCAAGTCCCTTGATAAAGTATAACAAAGGCCTCTCATCGGTATAACAAGTCCCCTGAGCAGTACAACAAAGTCCCTTGTTTGAGTATATCAAGTCCCTGTTCAGAGAGAAACAAAGTCCCCTGGTTGCATATAACAAAGTCCCCTGATCGAGAATAACAAAGTCCCCTGATCGAGAGAAACAAAAGACCCTGATTGAGAACAAGAAAGTCCCCTGGTCGAGTATACCAAAGTCCCGTGATCGAGTAAAACAAAGTCCGAAGGCGAGTACAACAAAGTCCCCTGATCGAGAGAAACAAAGTCACCTGATCGAGTAAAACAAAGTCCCCTAGTCAAGTATAACAAAGGCCCCTAATCGAGTATAACAAAGACCTCTGATTGAGAATAACAAAGTCCCCTGAGCGAATAAAAAAAGGCCCCTGGTCGAGCATAACAAAGTCCCCTGGTCGAGTATACCAAAGTCCCCTAATCGAGTAAAACAAAGTCCGAAGGCAGGTACCAACAAAAGTCCCCTGATCGCAGAAGAAACAAAAGTCACCTGATCGAGTAAAACAAAGTCCCTAGTCAGGGGATAACAAAGGCCCTAATAAAGGTATAACAAAAGACCTCCTGATCCCGAGTATAACAAGTCCATGATCGAGAGTATAACAAAGTCCCTGATAAAGGTATATAAAGTTTCTGATCGAGTATAAGCAACCCCTGATCGGTATAACAAGACCCTGATCAAAATATAAAAGTCCCTGATCAGGTATAACAAAGTCCCTGATCGAGTATATAAAAAGCCCCTGGTCGAGGTAGCAAAGTCTCCTGATCGAGCATAACAAAGTCCACTGATGGAGTATAACAAAGCCTCCTCATCGAGTATAAAAAAGGCGGTTCATTGAGTATAACAGAGCCCCATCATCGAGTATAACAAAGTCCCCTGAACGAGTATAACAAAGTCACCTTATCGAGTATACCAAAGTCCCTTGATCGAGTATAACAAAGGCCCCTCATCGAGTATAACACAGACCCTGAACGAGTACAACAAAATCCCCTGATCGAGTATAACAAAGTCCCCTGATCGAGTATAACAAAGAACCGGATCGAGCATAACAAAGGCCCCTGGTCGAGCATAACAAAGTCCCCTGATCGAGTATAACAAAGCCCCCTTGATCGAGTATAACAAAGACCCCTGATCAAATATAAAAAGTCCCCTGATTCAGTATAACAAAGTCCCCTCATCGAGTATAACAAATTCCCATGATCGAGCATAACAAAGGCACCCTGGTAGAGTTTAACAAAGTCCCTTGGTCGAGTATAACAAAGTCCCCTCATCGAGTATAACAAAGACCTCTGATCGAGTATAACAAAGTCCCCTGATTGAGTATAACAAAGTCCTCTGAACGAGTATAAGAAAGTCACCTGATCGAGTATACCAAAGTCCCTTGATCGAGTATAACAAAGGCCTCTCATCGAGTATAACAAAGTCCCCTGAACGAGTACAACAAAGTCCCTTGTTCCAGTATATCAAAGTCCCCTGTTCGAGAGAAACAAAGTCCCCTGGTCGAGTATAACAAAGTCCCCTAATCGAGTATAACAAAGCCCCCTCATCGAGAGAAACAAAGACCCCTGATTGAGTATAAGAAAGTCCCCTGATCGAGTGTAACAAAGTCCCCTGATCGAGTAAAACAGAGTCCGAAGGCGAGTATAACAAAGTCCCCTGATCGAGAGAAACAAAGTCACCTGATCGAGTAAAACAAAGTCCCCTAGTCAAGTATAACAAAGGCCCCTAATCGAGTATAACAAAGACCTCTCATTGAGTATAACAAAGTCCCCTGAGCGAATAAAAAAAGGCCCCTCGTCGAGCATAAGAAAGTCCCCTGGTCGAGTATACCAAAGTCCCCTGATCGAGTAAAACAAAGTCCGAAGGCGAGTATAACAAAGTCCCCTGATCGAGAGAAACAGTCACCTGATCGAGTAAAACAAAGTCCCCTAGTCAAGTATAACAAAGGCCCCTAATCGAGTATAACAAAGTCCTCTGATTGAGTATAACAAAGTCCCCTGAGCGAATAAAAAAAGGCCCCTGATCGAGTATAACAAAGTTTCCTGATCGAGTATAACGAAGCCCCCCTGATCGAGTATAACAAAGACCCCTGATCAAATATAAAAAGTCCCCTGATCGAGTATAACAAAGTCCCCTGATCGAGTATATCAAAGCCCCCTGGTCGAGTATAGCAAAGTCTCCTGATCGAGCATAACAAAGTCCACTGATGGAGTATAACAAAGCCTCCTCATCGAGTATAAAAAAGGCGGTTCATTGAGTATAACAGAGCCCCATCATCGAGTATAACAAAGTCCCCTGAACGAGTATAACAAAGTCACCTTATCGAGTATACCAAAGTCCCTTGATCGAGTATAACAAAGGCCCCTCATCGAGTATAACACAGACCCTGAACGAGTACAACAAAATCCCCTGATCGAGTATAACAAAGTCCCCTGATCGAGTATAACAAAGAACCGGATCGAGCATAACAAAGGCCCCTGGTCGAGCATAACAAAGTCCCCTGATCGAGTATAACAAAGCCCCCTTGATCGAGTATAACAAAGACCCCTGATCAAATATAAAAAGTCCCCTGATTCAGTATAACAAAGTCCCCTCATC
>NW_024754338.1:0-13008 GCF_018991925.1 Homarus americanus | reverse complement strand
CTGGACGACACAGGATTGATCGTCACTGGTGTTGTAAGACTGTACAGAAAACCGCCTCTTGTGTTGTTCCCACGTATTAAAGAGCGATGAAGGTAAACTGAACAAGCACGCTTGGCAATGCTCGTTGTTGTAGTGGAATACACACGAAACCCAGTCAGTTGAGGGTGTAAATCTTCGCCTGCCTCTGGAATGCACTACACACGCTATGCCAAAACTGAGATATACTCGGCATGTCAACACTGAGACACACATGCTATGCTAACAAACATATACTCACATAAACTATGCCAATATTAAGACACATACACTATGCGAAACACCGGCTGTGCCTAAACTAATGATTCCCCGCTCTACATGAACGCTGACATAACAAGTTGACTTTTTTTATCGAGGAGGAGCCAAAGTCTTTCACAATAGTCACCGTCTTAGCTAAACTTGTTAACATGGTTAGCAACTTCTGGAAACATCGCGCTTAACCGAGTTATCAAGTTGTGAATAAGCTGACTCACAAAGGAGACGTATTCCTTGACGAATTAATCTTACCAGCTTACAAGCTCTTTATTAATTAATGACAAGCGTTACACCTGTCCGCCATTCTAGGCCACGCCTCTCACCCCCCACCTCCCCTTAAGTCAATAACCTTCAAAAGCAGTGAAAGACGAAATTGGTTCTTATAATCATGACTGCTTTCTCGGGACATTGTGTATACAACACACTCTAAACTAAGCCTAGGTACCTTCTTAACCCCTCATAATCCGCGGATGGAAAGTCTGGGACTCTGACCATATTTTCATTATTTTTCCTTTCCAAATTTAGGGTAAACCTGATTTCTCTGTGATCACTGTTCCCAAGTTCTTCCCCTATTGTGATATCTCTGATAATATTTTCTTTATTTGTTCATACTAGGTCTAATATATTGTCACCTCTAGTAGGTTCTGTAATTAGTTGATTCAAAAATTTGTCCTGTACTGCGTCTAGGAAGTCTTCAGATTCATAGTCACCTACAATGTTGTCCCAGTCAATATTTCTGAAGTTGAAATCCCCCATAATGCATAGGTTGTTGTATATTGCTGCCCTACTCATTTCCTGCCATATGGGCTGAGTTGCTTCTTTCCCAAGACTTGGGGGCCGGTAAATCACTCCCATAATTAGTTTTCGCTTCTTTCTGCCATTTCTACCCATACAGACTCAGTTCCTATTTCACCCTTTATTGTATTATTAATGCACCATTTTATTGTATCTCTGACGAAGAGTGCAACTCCTCCCCCCTTCCTACCTTCCCTGTCCTTGTGAAAAAGGTTGTACCCTTCTTTGTGTTACTCAGATAAAAGTTCTTGCTCGCCAGATTCATCCAGGTTTAGGTGGCTACTATGACGTCTACATTCTCAGTACATACAACCGCTCTCAGCAAGTCTATTTTATTTCTAATGCTCCTACTGTTTGTATAGTACACATTTAAACCTACCCTTCCCTGGTCCTGTTTTACCCCTTGTTCTGAGTAACCAATTATACTCCCCTCTATCTACTGGCGAAACTTCCCCTTCGGAGTGACAATTTCACGCTCCAGACAAGTGTACCCCGTCACGACTGTACAGGTAGTCGTTGCCGTAGAATCGCCGCCAGTTATCAATGAACGCCCAACCATTGCTTACACAATGTTTTTTTTATTCCAGTCGGCAATTTATAGCAATTGCCTTGGACAGCCTTTCACCGCCAACTCCTCTTCTAGACGAGACACCACATACTATTGGGTTCCCTACCCTATCACTAATCTTCCCTAATGCCTCCCTATACCTGCTGAAAAGTTCCTCACTCCTAACCTTTCCTTTGTCGTTGCCTCCTACTCTAAGACACACTACCGGATTGGTACTTCCCTGACAAGACTCTATCTATCCTCTCAGCTACATGCCCTATCCCAGCCACAGGAGAACACACCTAAGTCCTACGTTTCCTATCTCTTGCACAAAAAGTCTAATCTAAGAACCTCACCTAATGTCTACATTATTAATATAATGAGCACAACAGGGAGGAAAGGTTATCCTGTAGGCAATTGTACATAGTTACAATTCTCTCTCTCTCTCTCTCTCTCTCTCTCTGTGCCCTATTGGACATAGGAACATTAATAGTAGCAGACAAGTCAGAGGAAGAGAGACCAGTTCTGATCACTGTGGATTTACAACGTGAACTAGATGATGTAAGGAGGGAGAGAGATGTTCCTCTCACTGAGAAAAAAAAAAGATGGGAGAAGGAGAGGATTTATTTGCAAGACCAAAGAGAAAATACTTTTATCAAGGCTACTGCTGCGACTAATGATGTTTTTAGTAGTTTTTTTTCTTCTCTTCCCAAGTGATTTTGTTCTCAACTGGTGTCCCTGTAATATACTGGTCTGAGGAGGATATCAGTCGAGTACTGACCTTTCGCAGCTTAAGCCCGAAAGCTTATCACTACTTGCCTGATAGAAGTCAATTTCGTTTCCCATCTATCAGTACACTGCATCGTTGGATTCTC
Source organism: Homarus americanus (assembly GCF_018991925.1). Taxonomy (NCBI): domain Eukaryota; kingdom Metazoa; phylum Arthropoda; class Malacostraca; order Decapoda; family Nephropidae; genus Homarus; species Homarus americanus. Next base: position 10,500 of record NW_024754338.1, on the reverse strand, counting down.
AGCTCAATGTGGAACCAGGTGTGTTGCATGCACTTCTGCAACTGTTGTACCATAAATATGAGTCTATGGATGACTGTAAACGTCTACGTGTTTAATCTTTTGATGAAACAAGTGTCAGTGAAGGTAACACTTGTCTTGTGAGGTCATAATTCCTGTCACATCACTCACACCTGGAGGCAAAGGCAGCACCTGTGATCACCTGCTCTAACTGCCCCCCCCCACCCCCCATAATCTGATAATCTGTTGTCAGTGGCTGTAACACTTATCATATGAAGTCATAACTCCTGTCACCTCATGTCTACATTATTAGTATAATGGACAAACAGGGAGGAAAAGAACTCCTGTAGGCAACTGTATATATAGTCATCATTACCCTATCTTAAGCTGCAATTATTTAAATACAAGACTATAACTGAAATACATTGTTTTTCTTTTAACCTTTCCTTCTGTGTATCACCCACCACACTGACTGGAGTCCTTAGCTAAAGTTATATGCAAGATTAAACTCTCTATTAGTATTATTTTCTATGTGAGATACTGAGATAACAAAGTACAGTATATAGAACCATAAAATGTTCTGTTTATAAGAGGTGAGAGGTAGGCGAGGGAGTCTGCCTGCTGACGTCAGCAAAGCTCCACCCACCTTGGCCTAGGCTAGCCTAGTCTAACCTGACCTAACCTAACCTAACCTAACCTTGTGTAAAACAAGTCTAGCCTAGCCTAGCCTAACCTGACCTTATCTAACCAAAACTAACCTAACCTTGATCTGATCTGATCTGATCTAATATAGTGATTAGTTTTAATCAGATTGTTATACGTCTTTTTGATCAGTCTAAGTTTCTTTCATCTTACTCTTCATTTTTTCTCTGTTGTTCATCTTTGTTATATTGTTTTCTTTATGCTTTCTTTTCTTTCCCTCCTCCTCCTCTTCTTATTCCTCTATTGTTCTTTAAGAAATCAGGATAACTGTTAAGATTTGTTGACCAATTTTCTCTACATTTTCATTAAGAGATTACTTATTAAAACAACATTATCTGTATTTATATTATCTGAAGAGGAGTCCTGGCCACAACAAACGCCCCCCACACTAACATAATGAAACACTCCAGTAAATTATGTAAATATTCAAAAGGATTTGGATTTAATTGTAGTTTGTTTAATTTTAGGAACATTTCATTAGTGTTAACGGGAGGCAGGTAATGGCTATTATTAAAAAGCTTCCCTTATAATAACTACGGTCCCTCCAGCCAGACTTATACTAGCGTCTAAAGCCAAGGTGTGGTAGAGTCAAGGTTACCCACTGAAAAGTTTATTTGGATAAGTTCGGTGTGATTCTATTAGGTTTGGCTCCATTAGGCGGTGTAAGGTTACCTGGAGTGGATGATTATGTGTTGGGTGGGGCGGAGAGGAGTCACACCAGGTTAGTTAGACTCCAGTTAGTGTGTATTTTATCCCTTTAACTCTCAAAGGAAAATTAAATAGATTAGTTGTTTTATAAGATAATTATTTAATTTTAATTCATCGGTTTATACTTTCATGATGTTACGTAAGTCTATAAATTCACTTAATTATTTTAATGGCAGGATAATAAAAAGATACCTGCTGTAATTACTGTGTTGGAAACTACAATTAGACAACCAAAACAGCATCATCGGCCATTACAGAGCGTTATTTTGTATAATGTAAGCACTTAAGTCAGTGGCCTAAAGCCTCAGGGCTGCCGTGTGAGGTGGTTCAGTCACGATACAAACATTACCAACATGTTTATCTTCACCAGGTGGGCTTAATATGACCAGGTGATGCCTTACTAACTCTTGGATTATTATTGTTGTTTAGTGAATTTGTATGAAGCTGCAAGATCATCTTACACCTCTTGGAGAAAATTGGGTAAAAAAAATTTTCATCCCAATTTCCCCAATTGGTAGATATTTTTTATTTTTTTTTATTTTGGTATTCTTTAACCTACCTTACCTGACCTCACCTGACCTAACCTGAAAATAATCCTAGTGATAATGGTAAAAAAATGCCAAATACCTATTGGAATAAAAACGAATATTAACCGATATTTTTGTATTATGGAGAAAACAAAATCTTCAAAAAGTACAAAAAGTTAAAAACATAAATCAATATTTATAACAACTCCTCCAGGTATCTTTTGTTAGTTTCACCTTCAGTGTCCTCATGACTGTCCATGTCATTTTACTATTGTTTGTCTTCCTGTATCTTGGATGTTCTCTATGTCACAGTTTGTGTTTGTTCTTTATTGTACTTCGTCACTGTCCATGTTTTACTGCATTATATTTCTTTGTTGTGATAAAATAGTTCCAAGACCTTCAGTTATAAACAATAATCATATGAAAGTCTTTGACAACAACTTAAATTATTCCTTATTTTCGTTACTTAGATCCATTGAATTTTTGTGTCCGTGTCCGTGACAATGATAATGAAAGGACTTATATTGAGTAGTCTCTCAGGTTTTCATTCGACTGTAAACATACAGTAAACATACAAAGCTGTAGTGAGACTGCTGGAGTTATGCTGCATCATATTAATGCAGCATGCAGCATAATGCGACCACCTCTCCCTCCCTCCCCGACATGACAGCATAATGCAGCTCCCTCTACCTCCCTCCCCAGCATGACAACATAATGCAACTCCCTCTCCCTCTCTAACCAGCATGACAGGATAATGCAGCTCCCTCTCACTCCCTACCCAGCATGACAACATTATGCAGCTCCCTCTCCATCCCTCCCCAGCATGACAGCATAATGCAGCTCCCTCTCACTCCCTCCCCAGCATGACAGCATAATGCAGCTCCCTCTCCCTCCCTCCCCAGCAGCATGAGACAGCATAATGGCCTCTCCCTCCCTCCCAGCATGTCAACATAATGCAGCTCCTCTCCCTCCCTCCCCAGCATGACAGCATAATGCAGCTCCCTCCCTCCCTTCCCAGCGTGACAGCATAATGCAGCTCCCTCTCCCCTCCCTCCCTCCCCAGCATGACAGCATAATGCAGCTCCCTCTTCCTCCCTCCCCAGCATGACAGCATAATGCAGCTCCCTCTCCATCCCTCCCCAGCATGACAGCATAATGCAGCTCCCTTTCCCTCTCTCCCCAGCATGACAGCATAATGCAGCTCCCTCTCCCTCCATCCCCAGCTTGACAGCATAATGCAGTTCCCTCTCCCTCCTTCCCGAGCATGACAGCATAATGCAGCTTCCTCTCCTTCCCTTCCCAGCATGATATCATAATGCAGCTCCCCTCCCTCCCCCTCCCTCCCCCAGCATGACAGCATAATGCAGCTCCCCCTCCCTCCCTCCCCCAGCAGCATGACAGCATAATGCAGCTCCCCTCTCCATCCCTCCCCAGCAGCATGACAGCATAATGCAGCTCCCTCTCCTCTCTCCCCCAGCATGACAGAAAAGCACGCCCCTCTCCATCCTCCCCAGCATGACAGCATAATGCAGCCCCCCTCTCCCTCCTCTCCCAAGCATGACAGCACACAGCTCCTTCTCCTCCCTTCCCAGCATGACAGCATAATGCAGCTCCTCCTCCCTCCCTCCCCCAGCATGACAGAAGACACGTAGCTCTCCCCACCCTCCCTCCCCCAGCATGACAGCATAATGCAGTCTCTCTCCATCCCTCCCCAGCATGACAGCATAATGCAGCTCCCTCTCCCTCCCTCCCTCCCCAGCATGACAGCATAATGCAGCTCCCTCTCCCTCCCTCCCTCCTCAGCATGACAGTATAATGCAGCTCCCTCTCCCTCCCTTCCTAGCATGACATCATAATGCAGCTCCCTCTCCCTCCCTCCCCTGCATGACAGCATAATGCAGCTCCTTCTCCCTCCCTCCCCAGCATGACAGCACCCTGAAGTTCCTTAATGTGTTGGGCTCCAGACTTATTGAAACTACCAGAGACTCCAGGGCATCGATCTACTATTTACAAGACAACCAATTGGGAGATGATGGTAAGGGAAGGCGAAAGACATCAGGTAGATTTTTACAGAACTTAATTTGGTTGGGACACAAAGACAGGCTGGAAGGGTGAGGTATGAGGATCTGGTAGGGTGGAATATGAGGGACTGGAATGGTAGGGTATGAGGGATTAACCGGGTAGGGTATGAGGGACTAACAGGGTAGGGTATGAGGGACTAACAGGGTAGGGTATGAGGAACTAGAAGGGTAGGGTATGAGGACTGGCAGGGTGGGGCATAAGAGACTAACAAAACTGGGTAGAAGGGTGTGACAATCTCCTCTTCTACACTAATCACGCCACACGTTCTCCCTAAGTCATCAAAAAATATACATTTGTCATGGTGTTCAAAAATTCCTCTTTTACCAACACAAGCTCTCGTTCTTGTAGCCATTGTGATTTAGGCTGAGGGGATAGAGAGATATAGTGAAAGAAGTAGGAACAGATAAAGAGAATGACAGACATAGATATGAGGATATAATAATTGTGGAAGGGGAAGGAAAGAGGAGGTGGAGATAGTGGTAGAGGAAGCAGGAAGGAGAGTAGGGGAGAGAGAGTGATGATATATTAAGGTTAATAGAGACAAGGGGGGATAGGATAGGTAAAGAGGATACGACAGGGCAGATTTAATCTAATTTCATGGGTAAGAGATGGCAGGAAACCTAGTGAGTGAGTGAGTGGGACAACCATTGATCGTGATCATGCCCCAGTCCACAAGATCGTACACACAAGATAGTCAAAGGAACAGAGGGAACATATTCGGCTTGTTGTCGAACACTTGAATCAAAGGAGCAATAAGTTATTACTGAGTCACTGCACGTTGACTACATATTATAGTGTTTGTAAAGATCTTTCTTGTTACACTGGTCGAGAAGATCAGATAGCGACCGCACGTGAGCTGTGGCCCATATCTACAGAACCTCGACCATATTAGTTGGTAAAATTGTCTTCGTTTTCTTTGGTGAGTGATCGTGTATTTCCAGATGTAATAACTGAAATGTGTTCAGTGTCTCCAGCAGGACCCGGCTGTACTCTCTTATTGCTGGGACCTCTATCAATCTGCCTACACGAATATCAATAAGACCTGTTTCAACTTCTCTACAAACTTTAAGAGCGTTCGGTCGAGGAGTTCAGGTACGAAAAAAGTATGTTAAGTGAGAATAAATTAATACGAGGCCAGTCAGTGTGTCAAAACAAGGTCGGGCCCACATCAACTGGCAATATAATCACATAAGGCGGATCATGACGATAACACATTTGTGCTTATTGTTTCATCAAAGTACTTAGGCAACATGTTAAATCTATTGTTTGTGTGAAAGTAAAAGGAGAAGCTGTACAGGTTGATCCACAGTTCCTGTTTCAACATCTAACAAAAGCATCAGGGAGAGTGTAAGGCAGGTGAGTAGTGTAACCTTATGGACTATGAGCTGTACACTGCTGCATCACATTAACCACTAGGAGTTGTAAACAAACACTCCAAAAGTGCCTTTATGGAGGAGACCGATGAATTTCAAAATGAACACTGTGACTCCTGTTGTCTCGGTAGGGTCGTCAAAATCCTTTGTCTGTTGTGTCATATCGTCTAACACAAAATCGTAAACATACTTTTGGAGCGTATCTACATCTTACAGCATGATGACACTAAATGGCCGCCTTAAAATGTTATTCTCAAAGACTTAATTATCTAATGAAAAAATTCACCCACTAAAATTTAAGATCACGTTGAAGATAAACTCATTAAAGTTTTATACTGTACTATAATGGAAATTAAAGTTCACTCACTCGCACTCTTGGGCAGAAATTATAATTTAAGTTCTCATTTTAGAACAGTCTTGGCTGTTTTTAGGTCCTGCTATGGTTACTGTCTGAGTCATAATCAACCTCACTTGGCATCTTCTATTTCATTTTGGCGCATTTCATGTTGGTGTATTTCAAGTTGGTGTATTTCATGTTGGTGTATTTCATGTTGGTGATCACCTGCCACCCACCAGAGACTTGGGAAGGTTAGAAATAGTGTCATCTCTGTGTTTTATGACGTCTTCGAGGTTTATATCTTCACCTCACCTCCTGAACCACATCCTCAAGACGGACCATTTCTTACCCCTGGTCGTCTTCTTAGCTAATCAGGCTTATTTAATTCTTCTCTCACAGCGTTGCGCCCCCTGGCGAGAAACTCTCCCTCATTTCTTGTAACTTTTAGAGAAGGAAAGTTTATTCTCAACTGGTTGTACAGATGAAGCGTCACAACTTCTCGATATCTTTGCTTTGTGATTATAATACCAACGTGTCTGAGTCGTGTATTTGTTTATAAACTTAATGGAATAATATTTACCCAAGTTTAAGAGGCACTAAAGACATTATAAGGGCTGGATATTTCAAATTATCTGCATCTCTTGAATCACTTGAATCAAGAGTGAGAAAATGAAATTAAAACAAAAAAGAATTGTAAGTGAATGAAATATCGAAATCCTTGAAAAAATAAATTTCTTAAAACAGTAATGGACTAAGACAGCAGTGGAAGGTAAGGAGATTGGTGGAAAAGAAAGGAGAAGACCGAAGGAGGAAGGTAAAAGGAGGGAAGATGGAGGGGTAAAATAAAGGGGAAAGGAAGATGAAGGGGAAGAAATGAATGGGGGAGATGGAAGGGAGGAAGAAGGGAGGGAAGATGAAGGGGTAAGATGGAGGAGAAAGACGATGGGGAGAAGAAGATGAAGGAGAAGATGAAAGGTGGAAGATGAAAGGCAGGAAGCGACAGTGCAAAATAGATCGGCAAGAGACACAGTTGTACCAGAGGTGGTAAAAATATACACCAGGAAGGAATCAGGTGTGGCAATGTAATACACTCTCTCTCTCTCTCTCTCCATATTATGTTGCTCAGATTTCTCTCTCTTTTTCTAAAAATACAAAACTCAACTCAATAAAGGCAACACATGTACTGTACTATGACTGCCAGTGTATTATAGCATCAACATTATTATATAAGAGTATATATTATACTTAAGCCCCCCCCCCAGGTATCGCCGGGATGGTTAATCTTCAGGTGGGATACGCTGGGCGGCGAGGGGAGTGACAATCTACCTGTGTCATTAAGGTCTCTGTTACCTTTTCCTGGGGCGACACTTCAGGTGAGTTATTATATAAAAAAGAGACTCACTCTATACAATACATGAAAAAATAACACCACCATTTAACTTACATAAATTAACACACAATACAGTACTGAATGCCTAACTAGCTTAGCTCCCCCCACCCCAGCCTCCCTTGAGCGAGCAGGAGCGTGCTGTGTATGGCCACCACCCCAACCAATCACCTCGACTCAGCTAGGTGGACAGCCCACCTGCTATTACTCCCTACTACTTTACTTCCCGTTTCTATTCTTTCCTTCTTTCTTTCCTCTCCTCTCTCATGGCAAAGTCATTTCCCACTTTACTTCATCATTTTTTTTTTTTTTTTTTTTTTTTTTTTTTTTTTTTTTTTTTTAGGTTAAGGTGGGGAAAGGGTGGAAGGCATGCTGGGGCTCAAGGTACAGCCAGACATGAGGGATGGAGAAGTCACAACATATAGTCGTGGGGGGAAAGGTTGGAAAAGAAGTTTAATGAATTAAACAGAGGGGGACGACACCCCTTGTTTTACATATTACAGAGTTTGTTGGCTAACTAAGCTAACCTAGGATTTAGAATGAGGTTGCACAATGGTTATTTTAGTAGACAATGACTAGATTGATTTTACAATTACAAGTTTATTAACATCTTATACTGTATTACGTTATGGACTCACTCGATTTTGACTTGTTAAATGTGAATTTATATCATCTAAGTTTTAATCTAAGGTGGATCACTGTGGCGGACATAGATGGATCGCGGGTTGGGTTGTTGTAGTGTGGGTAGACTCCGGGGCCACCAGGCGTGGGGTCTCCCTCCGTTGATGTCTTCCCCGCGTAGGTGGTCTGGGCTGTGAGGGTCGTCCAGGAGCTTGTCCCAAACCTTCTTCCCTAGGCGATGGAACCTGAAGTTGAGGGCCTCTGTTTTATTTCTTAGGTGGATGGTTTCCACTGTCTCCTGGTAGGGTGGCGCTTGGCCACTGCCTGACCTCAAACACTTGTTTTGGAAGCTCTGTAGTTGTTGTAGTCTAGTCTTCCCGAGTGTGACGAGTGGTAAAGATGGGTACTCCAACACAGGCCTCACCAGCGCCTTGTACAGATGAACTTGTATCTTCTCAGGCATCAATTTAAAACGTTTTAATTTGGCTGCGGCGACTTTGGCTTTATTTAGTCTGTCCTCCACGTGCGGAAAGATGCCCGTCCGAGAAACATTTTTAGAGTATTGAGGTCTTATTTAGGAGAATTTCACCCTTTGCCCAGCTGTGGCCCAGCTTGAACTCTACAGGTATAGATCTCACTGCTCACCAGAGTGTTCAGAGCACTTGGTATTCCTGCTGCCTGTGAGTCGCGCCATCCTTGCTGTGGACCTTCCTGTGCAGGTGACGATCTGTGTTACATCGTCGGCATACATGGCGTACTCGCTGCCGACGATTGGGGGTGGCAGGTCAGCCGTGTAGAGTGTGTAAAGGGTTGGTGAGAGACAAGAGCCCTGAGGCACGCCGCTCGATAGTGAGAACTCTTCTCCAAATTGTTCTTGCATCTTGATTTTGGCTCTGCGGTCCATAATGAAGTTGCACAGCAGGCGCGTCAGATTTTCGGGTAGCCCCAGTTGTATGATCTTATATTGCAGCCCTGTGTGCCAAACTTTGTCAAAGGCCTTGCTGACGTCCCTCAGTATTATATTGCACTGAAGGCGGCCAGTCATGGCATTGGCGATTTGCTCGTAGGCCTGAGCTATGGCGGTGGATGTGCCTCGGTTCTGGCGGAAGCCGAACTGGCGGGAATTATGCACGTCTTCGTCCTCCAGATGCATCCGCAATCGCTTGTTGACTATTTTTTTGAAGATTTTGGCAGGTACCTCTAGTAGCGATATTGGTCGAAAGTTTTCTACTTTGTTTGTAGGCTTCCCTGCTTTTCGTATGAGGCGAATAACGGCGATTTTGAACATCTTAGGGAAGTATTCAGAGGCGAGGTAGGCGTTGCATATATGAGCAAGCCCCTCTATCATGTTGTCGGGGAGTTGAGCCAGGATCTTTTTGTTAATGTGACTTTGACCAGGTGATTTGTTTTTAAACCCTTTTATGACGGCTGACACATCTGCAGGAACTATGCGCTCCGTCAGGTAGCTTCCGTCCACCAGTATAGTGGAGTCAGTCCGTGGGAGCGGCTGGAGCAGGTGCTGATTGTCCTGCAACTGACCTAAAATGTCCTCCTCAAACTCCCTGTCGAAGCCCTCGTTCTCCTGTTCACTAATGGTAAAGATCTTTCGTAAATATCGCCGATGTAATTGTTCTTGGTTTTCTTCCTGGAATATTTTTACGCTGTTTTGGTTGAGCAGGTAAGGGACCGTGCTAGAGGTGGAACCCATCAGTCGCTTGGTCACTTTCCAGAATGCAGCAGAATTGCGGTAATTGTTGGCTGCCTCCCACACCAAGGCGGCCCACTTTTGTTCATGTAGACGTTTGCTCTCGTGCTGGATGTCCGTCTGTAGCTCTCGGTACCTGTCTTTCAGCTCTTGCGTCCACCCGCGGATACTGCTAGCTGTCTCAAGTGAGCGTACTGGGCACTGAGCTGCCTAGTGTGAGGATGGGGAATCGTCCTGTAACTGGTGGTCGGGATGTTGTTGTCCATATCCGTCTTCACATCCGTATATCATTGTTCGACCGCGTCGTCGATGTCATTGGGGCTGGCTTCTTCCAGGTTTCTCCCCTGCTTGAGACTGAGAGACTCCTTGAAGGAGTCCCAGTCTGCCCGTTTGAGGTTTGACCTGATGTTGGCGGGGATCATAATGGGATTGGATGAGAGCGTCACGGCAACTAGCAGGTGATCGCTGGTACTGATGGGTCCGGCGGTAACGTGCCTGTTCAGGACGGCCTCGTTGTTAGAAAGGATTATGTCGGGTGTTGTGGCACTGGCACGTCTGATCGATGTCGGGAAATCTGACCCGAGGTGTTGCAGTTTTCCCCTTCTGATGTTGTCATACAGCGCCACACCGACGTTGTTCTCATTACCGTGTCCTAGTATGGCGTGGCGCGCATTTAAGTCCCCTATGATGTATGTTGGTTTTCTGTGGCGTAGCAACTGGTTTAGGTCTTGTTCGGGTAAGTAAGGACGTCTGGGAGGTAGGTACATTGTGCATATGATAACAGGTCCCCTAGTTGTCTCCACCTGCACTCCCAGAACTGAATCATCGAAGTCTGGCAACACTCTGTGACTCAGCCATGACCTGATGGCCACAGCGACACCATCGTTCAGCTCACCCGTCATGTTCCTCTGGTATACAGTGTAGCCAAAAATTTTCAGCTTACTTTCGTCCTTTATGCCCGTACTGTTTAACAGAATGATGTCTGGATCTAATTGATAGTATAAGTTAGACAGTTCGTTACGTCTATTAAGGGACCAGTGTAGGACATTATGTTGGACAAT
>NW_024754337.1:0-21405 GCF_018991925.1 Homarus americanus | reverse complement strand
TATATATATACTTCATTTTTAGTCCATATAACACGCGGACTTTGAACATATAATCAACGACCTCACCAGCAAGGAATCGAACCCTCGACCTACTGGGTGTGACTAGGGAACGCTTACCGGCTAGGCCACAAGGACACTAAAAGCAGTTCTAGACTCTTTTATATTTCTCACATAGCCTGTTCATCGAGCTGATGGCGCCGTGAACCTCAATGGGAAACTGCCCGTGCCTCTTATGTGGTGTCAGTAACATTTTACCGAATCCAGCTGGTATGAAACGCGAGGTACATATATATACTTCATTTTTAGTCCATATAACACGCGGACTTTGAACATATAATCAACGACCTCACCAGCAAGGAATCGAACCCTCGACCTACTGGGTGTGACTAGGGAACGCCTACTGGCTAGGCCACAAGGACACTAAAAGCAGTTCTAGACTCTGTTATATTTCACACAAAGCCTGTTCATCGAGCTGATGGCGCCGTGAACCTCAATGGGAAACTGCCCGTGCCTCTTATGTGGTGTCAGTAGCATTTTACCGAATCCAGCTGGTATGAAACGCGAGGTACATATATATACTTCATTTTTAGTCCATATAACACGCGGACTTTGAACATTATATATATATATATATATATATATATATATATATATATATATATATATATATATATATATATATATATATATATATATATATATATATATATATATATAATATTAAGAAATTTCAGAGTAATTTCAAATGCCCCGCCATTAGCGATACTGAGCATTCAAGGTCGTCTGAGAGAAGAGAGAGCTATTGCAGTATAACAAGTAAGTCTCATTCGATCTCAGACAGGGTTAGATAGGGCAGTGGTAAAGTAAACTAGAGCTAACAGTGAGTTCATTTCAGGGTTTCCGTCAGAACCCACTTGACCGGAGTTTGACTGCGAGAGTGATGACTGCGAGAGATTGACTGCCGTTGATGATTGAGGGTGGCGATTGTCGCCATTGGACCGATCAGTGTAGGCCTGTCACTGTTTAGCGGGGTATCAAAGGATCTCTTGAGGGAATCTAGCCGTCTGGGTGCCCAGCTGACGACGGGACGATCGTTGGAGTCATCAGCTCTCCTCTACCTCAGCTCACAACACCACATGTCTCGAGCAGCTTAGTGAAACCCTCTTGCTAACGGGAAGCTAAAGCTTCTCTCAACTGTACAAGGTCTGATTTGCTCACTCCCTTCCGTTTCATGGATGTACTGGGGGTAAAGTGAGGCTAGCTGAGTGATACAGGGTCGCACACTGAGACCATGAATCTAGGGGATACCTAGAGGAACATTTTATCGCCCTTATTACGGGTGTATGTTGAGTTGGGTGGAGCATGGTTCACGAGTATTGGTGGACCCAGTAACATATTAATAATAGTGAATATATTTGGGTGTAGTTAATACCATTTCTCAGTTACTGATATTATCTTGACGTGTGTAGTTTAATATTTCTTAAATAATTTTGATAGTAGTGTTTTTTGAATGTTTGTGTCATTAAGTGGAACCAGAGTGATACTGTGATTTGATTCTTTTAATGCATCTAATTTTTCTTCATAATTCTGATCTCAGGTATAACCTTTGTTCCCCAGAGTAGTGGTTAAGTTAGGTTAGGAAGTGTGCATCTGTTGGGGTGCTATAATTTTGTTGAGTGCCCTTAAGGCCTATTCATTGTAGGGTATTTAATTTCTTATTTTTTATTACCATTTCCTCAGTGACTGATATTATTTTGTTGAAAGCCCTTAAGGCCTATTCATTGTAGAGTATTTAATTTCTTTTTTTTAATACCATTTCTTCAGTGACTGATATTATTTTGTTGAAAGCCCTTCAGGCCTATTCATTGTAGAGTATTTAATTTCTTATTTTTTAATACCATTTCCTCAGTGACTGATATTATTTTGTTGAAAACCCTTAAGGCCTGCATCTGTTGGTGTAACATAATTATATTGAGTGCCCTTTAGGCCTATTCATGGTGGAATTAATAATTTCTTATTTTTATACCACTTCCGCAGTGGTGGATATTATTCTGTGAAAGCCCTTAAGGCCTGTTTCATGTGTGCAAGCAACATTTCTTAATACTTCAAATTTATTGTTGCCTGAGTTTCTAATAATTTCTATATCATGTATAACTTTTATTCCCCAGAGTAGTGTTTTAAGTTTAAGTTAAGAGGTGCGCATATTGGTGTACCATTATTTGATTGTGTTTGTAGTGTTGGAGGGAATATAAGTGTATAAATTTTACAGTGTGTCTCATTCATCCCAGTCACAGACGCTATCCTTCCACGGGTCACGGACAATTCATTTTGTTTAGTAGATTTAAGTGTTCTTGTGCTGGTTCGGGATTTTTCTCAAAGGGGCGCTTCCATTGCTATTACCATCTTATAATCTTTAATAAACCCCAAGTCAGTAAATTTCGACCCGGTTACAAATGGGGAGCAAGCGTAGTTTTTAATGTCGTGACTGATGGTATGGATTTGGGATAATGGTATGCCATCATGTGCTGGTTAGTAATGGGGTAGGGATTGAACTCGCACTGATGCTCATCCTTGTGCCCGGACTGAGTTGGTTAGGCTTGACAGTAGAGATGTGTATGAGGAGGAAGAGAGACGGCCGCGGGACCTTGGTACAGCTGAGAGAGGAGTTCGGAGACCTAAAGAGGGATTATCAAGCACAGGTAAACAGGTTCAAGTGGGAGTTTCAGGCACACATTCAACGGTTCAGGGAGGAAACAAGGGGTGAATGTCAGGCACACGTCCAGCAGTCAAGGAAGTGTGAGGTCCAAGTGGGAAATATAGGGGTACGTAAGTAGTTCAGAGAGGTTGATCGAGCCCTCCAGCTGAGAGACAAGACGAAGCCGACCGATTACAGTTTAGGGTGCATGGTAATGAGAAAAGGCAGGTTGTAGGGGGTGAGTTGGAGGAGTTGTGAGTAGGGCAGAGGGGATTGGAGAGATGGTTAGGTCAGAGATGTGCGTTGAGTAGTGGTTGCTGTCATGAGCGGGATTGAGAGTACGGTTGTAATGTCCAGGGCCTCACTAAGATGGACTGGTACATTGTCAGAGGGTTGGTCTGCCGGCATGAGGTTCGGAGACGTGGACTGAGTATTTTTTTGACACTGGTTCCTCTTAGCTCAAGGGCCAGGCAAAGGAGAGCATGTTTGAAATGGACTGAGTAGTGTTTTGACACTGGTTCCTCTTAGCTCAAGGGCCAGGCAAAGGAGAGCATGTTTGAAATGGACTGAGTAGTGTTTTGACACTGGTTCCTCTTAGTTCAAGGGCCAGGCAAAGGAGAGCATGTTTGAGATGGACTGAGTATTGTTTTGACACTGGTTCTCTTAGTTCAAGGGCCAGGCCAAAGGAGAGCATGTTTGTTTTGGGCTGGTATTAATTTTGACATTGGTTCTCTAGTTAAGGGCCAGGCAAAAGGGGAGCGTGATGTTCTGGTTGGTTTTGAGTTGGGCTAGGAAGAAATGGAGTTGCTGGCTGCGAGTGGAAAAGTACAGAGTTGAAGGTGGGTTCTAAGTTGTTCTCTCAGCACATGAGGGCAGTGCTGTTTTCTTTTAGGGGGGTCGAGTGTTAGCGGGAGAGAAAAGGAGAGAAGAGAAGACGGGAATGCTGCGTTTAGCAAAAGGGGTAAGATGCAGTTTCTTAGAACAAATTTTTAGGGGGGTCGTATGTATGTTTTCTCAGCACCTGAGGACAGTGCTGTCTTTTTTTAGGGGGGTCGATTGTAATATTCAGAAATTTCAGAGTAATTTCAAATGCCCCGCCATTAGCGATACTGAGCGTTCAAGGTCGTCTGAGGGAAGAGAGCGCTCCCCGCCCATAGCGAGAGGTTATGGAACTAGGCCTAAGTGATATTAAATGTAATTTGCCGAATTAATAATGATGCGATTCATGAAGTTAAGGGACTATTATTGAATTTGAAATTATTATAGATCGTTCATCAGTCTGAATAATGTTACGGGTGTCCCAAGGAGTTATTAGTTAGGCGGAAAATATGTCACGTAGGCCTAAGCTAACGCCTTGAGAGGACGCGACGCTGGCTCTCCCTCAGTCACGGGGAGCAGTCAGACATACAAGACGTCCCTGCGCGTCCGTCACAGAAATAGTCACGTGGCCTAGTCACCTGTGTTGCACTATTGCAGTATAACAAGTAAGTCTCATTCGATCTCAGACAGGGTTAGATAGGGCAGTGGTAAAGTAAACTAGAGCTAACAGTGAGTTCATTTCAGGGTTTCCGTCAGAACCCACTTGACCGGAGTTGACCGGAGTTGACCGGAGTTGACCGGAGTTTGACTGCGAGAGATTGACTGCCGTTTGAGACTGCCGTTGATGATTGAGGGTGGCGATTGTCGCCATTGGACCGATCAGTGTAGGCCTGTCACTGTTTAGCGGGGTATCAAAGGATCTCTTGAGGGAATCTAGCCGTCTGGGTGCGCAGCTGACGACGGGACGATCGTTGGGTCAGCAGCTCTCCTCTACCTCGGCTCACAACACCACATGACTCGAGCAGCTTAGTGAAACCCTCTTGCTAACGGGAAGCTAAAGCTTCTCTCAACTGTACAAGGTCTGATTGGCTCACTCCCTTCCGCTGTATGGACGCACTGGGAGTACACTGAGGCTATCTGAGTAAATTAATGGTCACACACTGAGTCTAGGACTCTAGGAGATACCTAGTAGGAACATTTTATCTCCCTTATTACGGGTGTATGTTGAGTTGGGTGGAGCATGGTTCACGAGTATTGGTGGACCCAGTAACATATTAATAATAGTGAATATAGTTGGGGGTAGTTAATACCATTTCTCAGTTACTGATATTATCTTGACGTGTGTAGTTTAATATTTCTTAAATAATTTTGATAGTATTGTTTTTTTAATGTTTGTGTCATTAAGTGGAACCAGAGTGATACTGTGATTTGATTCTTTTAATGCATCTAATTTTTCTTCATAATTCCGATCTCAGGTATAACCTTTGTTCCCCACAGTAGTGGTTAAGTTAGGTTAGGAAGTGTGCATCTGTTGGGGTGATATAATTTTGTTGAGTGCCCTTAAGGCCTATTCATTGTAGGGTATTTAATTTCTTATGTTTTATTACCATTTCCTCAGTGAGTGACATTATTTTGTTGAAAGCCCTTAAGGCCTATTCATTGTAGAGTATTTAATTTCTTATTTTTTATTACCATTTCCTCAGTGACTGATATTATTTTGTTGAAAGCCCTTAAGGCCTATTCATTGTAGAGTATTTAATTTCGTATTTTTTATTACCATTTCCTCAGTGACTGATATTATTTTGTTGAAAGCCCTTAAGGCCTATTCATGGTAGAGTATTTAATTTCTTATTTTTTAATTCCATTTCCTAAGTGACTGATATTATATTGAGTGCCCTTTAGGCCTATTCATGGTGGAATTAATAATTTCTTATTTTTATACCACCTCCGCAGTGGGGGATATTATTCTGTGAAAGCCCTTAAGGCCTGTTTCATGTGTGCAAGCAACATTTCTTAATACTTCAAATTTATTGTTGCCTGAGTTTCTAATATTTTCTATATCATGTATAACTTTTATTCCCCAGAGTAGTGTTTTAAGTTCAAGTTAAGAGGTGCGCATATTGGTGTACCATTATTTGATTGTGTTTGTAGTGTTGGAGGGAATATAAGTGTCTAAATTTTACACTGTGTCTCATTCATCCCAGTCACAGACGCTATCCTTCCACGGGTCACGGACAATTCATTTTGTTTAGTAGATTTTAGTGTTCTTGTGCTGGTTCGGGATTTTTCTCAAGGGGCGCTTCCACTGCCACTACCATCTTATAATCTTTAATAAACCCCAAGTCCAGTAAATTCCGACCGGTTACAAATGGTAGCAGAGCGTAGTTTTTAATGTCGTGACTGATAGTACTGTGGTTGGGATAATGAACGCCATCATGTGCTGGTTAGTAATGGTAGGGATTGAACTCGCACTGATGCTCATCCTTGTGCCCGGACTGAGTTGGTTAGGCTTGACAGTAGAGATGTGTATGAGGAGGAAGAGAGACGGCTGCGGGACCTTGGTACAGCTGAGAGAGGAGTTCGGAGACCTAAAGAGGGATTAACAAGCACAGGTAAACAGGTTCAAGTGGGAGTTTCAGGCACACATTCAACGGTTCAGGGAGGAAACAAGGGGTGAATGTCAGGCACACGTCCAGCAGTCAAGGAAGTGTGAGGTCCAAGTGGGAAATATAGGGGTACGTAAGTAGTTCAGAGAGGTTGATCGAGCCCTTCAGCTGAGAGACAAGACGAAGCCGACCGATTACAGTTTAGGGTGCATGGTAATGAGAAAAGGCAGGTTGTCGTGGGTGAGTTGGAGGAGTCGTGAGTAGGGCAGAGGGGATTGGAGAGATGGTTAGGTCAGAGATGTGCGTTGAGTAGTGGTTGCTGTCATGAGCGGGATTGAGTTGCTGTCATGAGCGGGATTGAGAGTACGGTTGTAATGTCCAGGGCCTCACTAATATGGACTGGTACATTGTCAGAGGGTTGGTCTGCCGGCATGAGGTTCGGAGACGTGGACTGAGTATTTTTTTGACACTGGTTCCTCTTAGCTCAAGGGCCAGGCAAAGGAGAGCATGTTTGAAATGGACTGAGTAGTGTTTTGACACTGGTTCCTCTTAGCTCAAGGGCCAGGCAAAGGAGAGCATGTTTGAAATGGACTGAGTAGTGTTTTGACACTGGTTCCTCTTAGTTCAAGGGCCAGGCAAAGGAGAGCATGTTTGAGATGGACTGAGTATTGTTTTGACACTGGTTCTCTTAGTTCAAGGGCCAGGCCAAAGGAGAGCATGTTTGTTTTGGGCTGGTATTAATTTTGACATTGGTTCTCTAGTTAAGGGCCAGGCAAAAGGGGAGCGTGATGTTCTGGTTGGTTTTGAGTTGGGCTAGGAAGAAATGGAGTTGCTGGCTGCGAGTGGAAAGTACAGAGTTGAAGGTGGGTTCTAAGTTGTTCTCTCAGCACATGAGGGCAGTGCTGTTTTCTTTTAGGGGGGTCGAGTGTTAGCGGGAGAGAAAAGGAGAGAAGAGAAGACGGGAATGCTGCGTTTAGCAAAAGGGGTAAGATGCAGTTTCTTAGAACAAATTTTTAGGGGGGTCGTATGTATGTTTTCTCAGCACCTGAGGACAGTGCTGTCTTTTTTTAGGGGGGTCGATTGTAATATTCAGAAATTTCAGAGTAATTTCAAATGCCCCGCCATTAGCGATACTGAGCGTTCAAGGTCGTCTGAGGGAAGAGAGCGCTCCCCGCCCATAGCGAGAGGTTATGGAACTAGGCCTAAGTGATATTAAATGTAATTTGCCGAATTAATAATGATGCGATTCATGAAGTTAAGGGACTATTATTGAATTTGAAATTATTATAGATCGTTCATCAGTCTGAATAATGTTACGGGTGTCCCAAGGAGTTATTAGTTAGGCGGAAAATATGTCACGTAGGCCTAAGCTAACGCCTTGAGAGGACGCGACGCTGGCTCTCCCTCAGTCACGGGGAGCACTCAGACATACAAGACGTCCCTGCGCGTCCGTCACAGAAATAGTCACGTGGCCTAGTCACCTGTGCTGCGCTATTGCAGTATAACAAGTAAGTCTCATTCGATCTCAGACAGGGTTAGATAGGGCAGTGGTAAAGTAAACTAGAGCTAACAGTGAGTTCATTTCAGGGTTTCCGTCAGAACCCCTTGACCGGAGTTGACCGGAGTTTGACTGCGAGAGATTGACTGCCGTTTGAGACTGCCGTTGATGATTGAGGGTGGCGATTGTCGCCATTGGACCGATCAGTGTAGGCCTGTCACTGTTTAGCGGGGTATCAAAGGATCTCTTGAGGGAATCTAGCCGTCTGGGTGCGCAGCTGACGACGGGACGATCGTTGGGTCAGCAGCTCTCCTCTACCTCGGCTCACAACACCACATGTCTCGAGCAGCTTAGTGAAACCCTCTTGCTAACGGGAAGCTAAAGCTTCTCTCAACTGTACAAGGTCTGATTGGCTCACTCCCTTCCGCTGTATGGACGCACTGGGAGTACACTGAGGCTATCTGAGTAAATTAATGGTCACACATGAGTCTAGGACTCTAGGAGATACCTAGTAGGAACATTTTATCTCCCTTATTACGGGTGTATGTTGAGTTGGGTGGAGCATGGTTCACGAGTATTGGTGGACCCAGTAACATATTAATAATAGTGAATATAGTTGGGGGTAGTTAATACCATTTCTCAGTTACTGATATTATCTTGACGTGTGTAGTTTAATATTTCTTAAATAATTTTGATAGTATTGTTTTTTTAATGTTTGTGTCATTAAGTGGAACCAGAGTGATACTGTGATTTGATTCTTTTAATGCATCTAATTTTTCTTCATAATTCTGATCTCAGGTATAACCTTTGTTCCCCACAGTAGTGGTTAAGTTAGGTTAGGAAGTGTGCATCTGTTGGGGTGATATAATTTTGTTGAGTGCCCTTAAGGCCTATTCATTGTAGAGTATTTAATTTCTTCCTTTTTATTACCATTTCCTCAGTGACTAACATTATTTTGTTGAAAGCCCTTAAGGCCTATTCATTGTAGAGTATTTAATTTCTTATTTTTTATTGCCATTTCCTCAGTGACTGATATTATTTTGTTGAAAGCCCTTAAGGCCTATTCATTGTAGAGTATTTAATTTCTTATTTTTTATTACCATTTCCTCAGTGACTGATATTATTTTGTTGAAAGCCCTTAAGGCCTATTCATGGTAGAGTATTTAATTTCTTATTTTTTAATTCCATTTCCTAAGTGACTGATATTATATTGAGTGCCCTTTAGGCCTATTCATGGTGGAATTAATTATTTCTTATTTTTATACCACCTAGGCAGTGGGGGATATTATTCTGTGAAATCCCTTAAGGCCTGTTTCATGTGTGCAAGCAACATTTCTTAATACTTCAAATTTATTGTTGCCTGAGTTTCTAATATTTTCTATATCATGTATAACTTTTATTCCCCAGTGTAGTGTTTTAAGTTCAAGTTAAGAGGTGCGCATATTGGTGTACCATTATTTGATTGTGTTTGTAGTGTTGGAGGGAATATAAGTGTCTAAATTTTACACTGTGTCTCATTCATCCCAGTCACAGACGCTATCCTTCCACGGGTCACGGACAATTCATTTTGTTTAGTAGATTTTAGTGTTCTTGTGCTGGTTCGGGATTTTTCTCAAGGGGCGCTTCCACTGCCACTACCATCTTATAATCTTTAATAAACCCCAAGTCCAGTAAATTCCGACCGGTTACATATATATATATATATATATATATATATATATATATATATATATATATATATATATATATATATATATATATATATATATATATATATATATATTCCAAGATGAGTGTAGACGAGGTATTGGGTGCGATGAACGAATCTTCTTCGTGTGTGGCAAGGCCAAGCTAGCCCCTCTGAAACAGCAGACCATACCTCGACTCGAGCTCTGCTCAACAGTACTGGCTGCCAAGGCAGGCAAACAACTACGACGAGAGCTTGAATTACAAATAGACAGATCAGAGTTCTGGACAGACAGTACGGCAGTTCTTTAATACATACAACACACCGAAAGACGCTTCCATTCCTTCGTGGCCAATCGAGTGGTAACGATACACGAGGACTCCAGTGTAGAACAATGGCGCCACGTGACTTCGGCGCTGAACCGACGACGCTAGTCGTGGATTACATGGAGCAGAGCTCAACAAGGAGGGCAGGTGGATTCGGAGACCTGCTTTCCTCTTTTTGGAAGAAGACAGTTGGCCAAAGAGTCCATTGAGGATTCCAGACCTCACAGACGGAGACCCAGAGGTGAAGAAGGAAACCACGATGCTGACGACGAACGTTGACCAGGGGGAGGGTACCCTCGATAAGCTATGGGCCAGGTACTCATCGTGGCATCGACTTCTGAAGAGCATAGCGTAGAATAGAAGGTTTATAGAATGGCGGCTGGGAAGCGAAACAACATACATCACCGAGAAATTGGGCTCCAGGTCAGCGAATTGGAAGAGGCGAAATTAGCCGACTTAAGTTTTATGCAAAGGAAATGATTCCCTCGATCACTAGGAATGTTACAACAGGGACAATCCGTAAGAGGTAGCGACATAAGGCGGCTGGAACCTCATCTAGACATGGATGGTGAGATCAGAGTAGGTGGCCGACTGAAACACGTTGCTCTCCACCCAGACCAGGAGAATCCCATACTATTGCCAAGGGACAACAGGATCACGGGGCTCATCGTGAGAGAGGTACACTCAACTAGAGCTGGACACTCAGGACGAGAACACACTCTTGCCATAATATGTGAGACGTACTGGATACCTAAGTGCCGCAAATTACTCGACCGCACAATACCAACGCCAAGCCGACCTGCCAGAAGATCGAGTGCGCCCAGGAGGCCGGCCGTTCACCTACACTGGAATTGATTGCTTCGGCCCTTTTTTTGGTTAAATAAGGACGAGCCCGGGCGAAGAGATGGGGCTGCTTATTCACCTGCTTGACCACCAGAGCCATACACCTAGAAGTCCTCACCTCACTAGACACCGACTCGTTCCTCAATGCCCTGACAAGATTCACCTGCCGTAGGCGACCTCCCAAGTGTGTTCGGTCTGACAGGGGAACCAACATGATTGGAGCTAGCCGAGAGTTACGAGAGGCGGTGAACGGCTGGAATAACAATGACAAGGTCGGGAATGCCCTTCTACAGAAACAGATAGAATGGCAGTTCAATCCCCCGACAGCCTCTCGCATGGGAGGAGTGTGGGAGCGACAAATCCTCACTGTAAGAAAGGTCCTCCAGAAAGTGGTGGGCACCCAGACACTAGACGATGAGCGCCTCAGAACTGTGTTCTGCGCTGTAGAAGAGATCATCAACGGAAGGCCCATCACCCCAGTGTCTGACGACCCAAAGGATCTAGAAGCACTAACGGGGCTTCACCTACTACGGATGAACCCGGAGACACTGTCCACCGGAGGCGATCAGTCCATGACAGAAGAGTACCGACGAAGATGGAAGCATGCCCAATTCATTGCGGACCAATTTTGGAAAAGGTGGGTAAAAGAATGTCTCCCAACATTACGTCAGCGACAAAGGTTCTTCAAAACTTGCCATAATCTCCACGCTGGGGATATCGTGATCATCTCTGCACAACCCCTCCCCAGGAGTTTGTGGATGCTAGGGAGAGTACTGGAGGCTCTGCCGAGCAAAGATGGCCTGGTGCGAAGTGTTAAAGTGAAGACAAAGGATTCAGTGTTAATATGCCCAGTGACGAGACTCTGCCTGTTGGAAGGGATTGGAGAGTGAATCTAATAATATGCCGTGATTTCGTGCGAAGCCCGAAAAGGGGAGTGTTACCGCCACAGTAAGATAAACTAGAAGAGAGAGATAGCCACAATAAGATAAACTAGATGAGAGAGAGAGAGAGAGAGGGTGAGAGGAGGGATAGAGTATTGACAACGAATTTTGCTGAGGTGTTTTAAACAGGTGACGGCCCAGGCAGCTGCGACTGCTCGACGGCAGTCTATCGCTTCCTGCAGTAGAGACAACAGCTTTCGTTCGACTAACATATACCAAGAGGATATTACACCAGTTCTCGTTGGTCAAACCCTAGAGTCCTAGAAGCTAAAACGTGAGTGTGATTGTGAACTATTAAATACTCTAAAAACTCTAAATAACTTTATTAAGTATATTTATGTACAAATAGTTCCCTGATGTACCAACAGTTGTAACATGTGAGTTATATTTAAGATGTTAATAGGCTATGTACTGTATATTGATTGTTTTATTCATACTATGTGTCCTGATATAACAGCATTTGTTATATGTGAATTGTTCTTTAACAGGTTTTGACCGAATTATATTCTACGCGTCATCGTTGTGGGTCTTATTCTCCAACACAAATCAATAACGCTCCTATGAGCGTAGACACCTTATTTCTGGCTAACAACCTCCTGACAGTTGACAGGTGTTTTCTTCAATACCACTGTTCCCATTAAAACTGGTTTAATGAAAACACAGCTTTAACATTACAACAAAATATATTTAACAACAAAATATGATAAATATGTGCTCTCCGCCCATCAGCATACAAAAGGCCACAAATCAATTCGCTCAGAATAACATTATCTCCACAAAATTCAATGCTCTCTCACTACTATAATATTCTTTAGACTATAATGAACATATTACACTTTAGTTAGCACCACAATTATCCATGATTGCCCAGATAAAAATAGATAAATGTGCACCACACAAGCTTGGCCCTGTAGTGGATACTCTCCCCTACAACTGCTGACTGATCACTTGTCGTTCGCTTACCAGCCAAATTAGCAGAAGAAAGAAAGAAAAATGCTAGTGACAGGGGGGAAGGAGGTTCAGAGGAAGAATAAAGGGAGGATGGAAGTGAATTTTAGAAGGAGAGAACAGGTGCAGTGGCTAAACACCGCTTGCGTGAGGGGGTAGGCAAAATGCCCTGAGGGTGCAACAACAACAACAATCAGGACGAGGCAGAGGGAGGGCGGGAGCAGGTCCGAGCAAGCAAAGGGCCAACGCGGGTGTTCTGATTGTCGTCTTAGCTCGGGCAGTGTTGGCAGAGCGTAGGAAGAACCGTCCCGCCACGGCGGCGGCGCAAGCCGAGAAACGCAGGTGGACGGACGCACAGGCACACACGATCAAAGTAAACAGAGAAGGTGAAAATATAGAAATTTTGCTAGTCGTAGGGTTGTTTGGATAAAGATGAAGGTAAAGTCTTTGAGCTATGTCAAAGAGGAACGGAGCGAGTTGGAGGAAGGGTTTTTGAATCTTTGAGCTTGAAATGTCAAAGTATTCATAGTAAGGAAGGATGAGCGTATCGTAGGAGAGTTTTTAGTAATAGCAGCAGACAGATTTGAGCTTTTTTGTCAAATTATGAACGGAGACGAGAATGAGATATAGGCTGAATGGTTTCAGTCTTGAGTTAGGTCGATTTTATTGAGAATTGGATGTCACAGACGTTGGGTATGTTTTAATTTGTTTCTGAGAGTTGTGGGTCTTTCAGCTATGTCAGAGAGAAATGGAGAGAGTTGGAGGAAGAGTTTTGAATCTTTGAGCTTGAAATGTCAAAGTATTCGTAGTAAGGAAGGATGAGTGTATCGTAGGAGAGTTATTTAGTAATAGCAGGGGACAGATTTGAGCTTTGTCAAATTGTGAACGGAGATGAGAGTGAGATATAGGTTGTTTGGTTTCAGTCTTGAGTTAGGTCGATAATGTTGACAGTGGCTGGTATAGAGGTTGGGTATGTTTGATTTGGTTTTGGAGAGTTGTGGTGTTATGAGAGGCTTTGTCTGGCGGGGGTGGGGGAGTTTGTGTTTGGGGATTGGCGGGGGTGGAGGTTGTATGTTGAGTTGAGGTGAATTACTTTTTTGCTTCGGGGGGGTTGTTGTGTGAGTGTGTATGCGTTTGCGTGGAAATGTAGTAAGGGGAGAGGGGGAGGGTTAGGATAATTGATATAAGGTCAGGTATGGTTCGGTTGTCGGGAGGAGGGGGGAGGAGAGGAGAGGGAGGGCTTTGGAGGTTGTTGGGTTAATTTATAGTATGGAAGGATTCCTTAGGTGTGATATGATTTGTGTTGCTAATGAATAGTTGTATTGAGTCATAAGTTTTTTTTTTTTTTTTTTTTTTTTGGAGGGTCGAAGGGCTTGTTAGAAAGGTCGGGTATATTAAGTTTTTCTTTTGGGAGGATTGAAGGTGTTGATTAGTGATTGGATAGTGAGTTAGGTTTTTTTTTTTTTTGGAGGATTGTGAGTAAGATTGGGTGGGTTAAGTTTTTCTTTTGGGAGGATTGAAGGTGTTGATTAGTGATTGGATGGAGAGTTAGCATTTTTTTTTTTTTTTATAGGAGGGATTGTGAGTAAGGTTGGGTGGGTTAAGTTTTTCTTTTGGGAGGATTGTAGGTTTTGTTAGTAGTTGGCAGAGTTGGGTTAATCATTGCATTCTTTCTTCCCTTTGGCTAGTAAAGGACTTCTGCAATTGCGGTAGGCTCTTGCAGGTATTGTGAGTTCTGGCCCCATTCTTGAGGGAGAGGGTTTGTGTACAGGTACATTGCACCCCTCCCCGACCTTATTGGCTAAAGGAGGCGTTCAATGTCGTCTGCAATGTCGTCTGCAATTTGGTACCGTTTTTATTAGGTAACATTCTTGAGGGAGAGGGCTTGCGTACAGGCACTGTGGAACTCTCCCCGACCTTATTGGCTAAGGGAAACGTACATGTCATCCGAGTTAGTATGGGATGGGTAAGTTAGGTATTTGTTTTGGGAGGAGTGATAGGGTGTGGTTAGTTAATGGTAGAATGGTTATTTTTTATTTTGTGTGGGATTGCTAGTAACGGCTGGGTAAGTTAGGTTTTTATTTTGGGAGGAGTGATAGGGTGTGGTTAGTTAACGGTAGAATGGTTATTTTTTATTTTGTGTGGGATTGCTAGTAACGGCTGGGTATGTTAGGTTTTTATTTTGGGGGGATTGTTAGGGTCTTTTCTTTTCTTTTGTTTGGGGGGGGAGTGTTAGTGCAGGTTGAGTGGGTTAGTTTTATTTTTTTTTTTGTCGGAGTTGGGTTGAGTTTGAGTAGGTGGCGTGGGGTTCGGAGTGAAGGGGGGGAGGAGGGAATCGTTGGGTGAGGGTTAAGGAGAGGTTAGGTTTAATTTGGGGGGGAAATTTTTTTGGGTGTGGTTATAGGGAAGTTATTAATACAAGGGAGGTGGGAGGGGAGTGTTTGGTCTGTTTAGTATGGAGGGATTTCTGTCTCTGAATCTGCGTGGGAGTATGATGTTGTCGAAATAATCCTCCCATTGAGGGTAATTAGTGAGGAGTGATTCTATTTGTTTGTCACCTAGTTGTCTCCAGTAGATGTTAAGTGGGGGGACGGAGCTGAGTTCATGTAGATGACTATTTCGGGTGAAGGATGACCAGTGTGTGTTATGGATGAATCTTAGTGCTTTGTTTTGAATGACTTGAAGTTTCTTGGCGCTTGATGGTGGTGCTAGCTGGAGTGTGTTAGGTGCATAAGTCAATAGTGGGCGTATGAGGGCTTTGAATAGGTGTGTTTTGGTTTTGATTGATGCGGTTCTGAATCTGTATATATTCCCGAGTGTTTTCTTTGCGATCAAGGCTTTCATATTGGTGTGTAGTGTCATGGTGAGGGTGTTGTTGAATGTGACTCCTAGGATTGTGTTTGTTCGTTTGATAGTTATAGGTGAAGGGTAGGCGATGTAGGGGTTTAGGTAAATGTGACGTGGTTGTCGTCTTTTGGTGCCGAAGTAGGTGATTTGTGCTTTGTTCGGGTTGGTTTGTATTCGCCATCGGAGTTCCCATTGTGTAACTTGTTCGAGTTCCCGGAGTTCCCATTGTGTAACTTGTTCGAGTTCCCTGTTAGCTTTGTCTGTAAGGTGATCAAGAGTTCTGTGTCTGACTAGTTGGGTTACATCCAAATTAGCAGCAAGTTCCACAGACTAGGTCTCACGCACGGACGGACGTGTACAACTGCTTGTTGTTGTTGTTGAGATTGTCGGACCGTAGTCCGACACGGGCCTTTGCCTATAGGCGGCCCGTTTGGTGGTTCCGGCTGGGGCTCCTGAAGCAGCCAGACCGGATTGGGATTGGAGGTTGTCCTACCTGCAGATATGGAAGGATACTGCAGGTTGCAAGTGTGAGCGGACCCCCGATCAGTGGACGCTTACCACCAACCCCCACTCTCGGACGTGGTCAGTTTCGGAGTGGCGCGCCCCCCGAACTGGGGTCCGCACTTGCTGGGAGAGGATTCTTTCCAAGCTATCTGGGTGGTGGGTATCGTGTGATGACCCGGAGTAGGTGGTGAATGTGGTCTGTTTGAGCCTTTCGGGTTAGAGTGGCCGCTGGTGTTGTGTGTGTTTTCTGGTTTCGATCATCTGCTATCTTGGTGTTTCTGTTCTAGTCGTTGCACCATTTGGCTGCCAGAACCAGCGTTGAATGCGTGAAGGAAACTCTTTTGGATGTGGAGCTTGCTAGTCTTTCTGAGGTGATTCTTGATCTGTTGCACACTTGCTGGAACTTGAATGATTACGCTACTAGAACGTGTGGCTGCCTTGGCTGCTGCATCTGCCACGTCGTTTCCCCCGATCCCTACATGACTGGGAATCCAGTGTAAGACGACTGGGCGGTTTTGTCTTTGGAATTCCTGTAGCTGTGCGAGGATCGAGGTTATGATGTGGACGTTGTCTCTTGGTTGACTGTGTTGCAGCGCCTGCATGGCCGATTTCGAGTCCGTGTGAATTATGATGGACTTGTTGTGTTGTGTTGCAGCGTGTTGTAGGGCCTCTGTTTGTAGGGTGGAGCAGTCATTAGAAAGTCTCAATCGGTGAACATGGCCCCAAGAAACTAGAAGAGACATCCCACGGAAACAAACAGGCATCTCCTACAAATCATAGTTAAGGATACCAGGGAAGAGAAGGAAGAAATAAAAAAACGTAAGCTGGCTCAAGTGGTGCTCCGAACTGAACGAGCACACCTCCCTCGGTAAAATGTGGGCCCAGATCCGAAGGGCATCTGGGAAGGCAACACCACCACCACCAACCCATCCCAGCCCAGAAGAGGAAGCCGAGAGACTTGCAAAACTGTTCTCTGGCCGAGCAGCAACGAAAAACCTCCCGACACAGGCGGATGAGACACAACAGCGTCTGCGACAGGTCAGACTCCAGTTGATCAAAGAGGCCTGCAACAGTGAAGATGACACCGACAGACCTTTCAACCAGGAAGAACTCCAGAAGTCGCTAAAACGAAGCAAGGACACAGCACCAGGGGCCGACAGGATAACCTACTCCATGCTTTCCCATGCTGGAAAAGCCGGACACGAGGCTTTGCTACAAGTCATCAATGCTTCGTGGACAGCACAAAGACTTCCACCGGAATGGAAGAAGGCAGATATACAGCCCATTCCGAAGCCCAGAGAACCAGACAAACCGAGACCCACCTCCCTTCTCGGCTGCATAGGGAAGACGGGAGAAAGAATGACTATCAACCGACTCAAGTGGAAAGTAGGCAGCCCACACCCTCACATTTTTGCTTACACCAAGAACACCGGCACAGGCAACAACATCGCCGAGATACTCAGCACAGTGGACTCCAAACCAGCTCTGGTGGTCTTCCTCAACCTGGAGAAGGCCTTCGAACTAGCAAATCCACTGGCCATTATAACGATGCTCGCTGAAAAAGACGTCAAAGGAAGGTTGCTGGGGTGGATGCAGAACTACCTCACACAGAGAGAAGCAAGAGTACGCTTTCAGGGAGCAACCTCAAGCTACAGGGTCCATGAAAACGGAACCCCACAAGGAGGCATCCTCAGTCCAATGCTGTTCAATGTCCTGATGGAAAATCTTGTCAAACTTCCTTTCAGACAAAGAGCCAAGCTCCTATGCTATGCAGACGACTTACAGCTTATAGTAAGAGGATCAAACAGACTAGCCAACACGCAACACGCACTCCAACTTATAGAAGAGGAGTGCAACAGACTTGGACTCAAGATAAATCCAGCCAAGTCGAAAGCGATGGCCATCTGCACAGACACACCAGACAAGATGCTCTCCATACAAAAGACGCCGGTAGTCTAGACCAACACCCACCAATGTCTTGGAATCTGGTTTGACCAGAAACTCACTTTCAAGCCGCAACTCGAGTATCTCAGGCACAGGACGAAGAACAGACACAATATAATGAGGTCGCTCACCAGCACAACCACAGGAGCAAACTTTCATGTGCTCAAAGCCTACTACACGGCCGCCATCAGATCACTGGTAGATTACAGTGCTCCAGGACTCATTGGACTGAGAGAAGACCAGATAGCTAAGCAAGAAGTTATCCAAAATAATGCTCTCAGGACCATGCTCGGAGCACCCATGTGGACCAGAATTTGCAATTTGCAAATGGAAACTGAACTACCACCCCTGGCAGTACGAGTCAAGCAGGTGACAGCCGGTCTCCTCGCCAAATTCTGTAGATCAGATAAGCCCACAGCTGTCAAAACGCGAATCAGTGCCTCCCTGCAACTCGACCACAGAGAGCGAGAGGCCACCTGGTCGCACGAGGCAAGCGAGGTCATCCGACACCTGCAAGCAGAATCACTCGTCAAGAACAACCAAGACACACGAGACAATGGTTACGTAGTTCCTCCACCATGGAGCCCTCCACTAGCCACATTCAAAATTACCGACCTAGGTGATAGCAAAGCCAACCTCCGAAAGGAGGACCTCAAAAAAATAACTCTGGAAGCTGTAGCCACCAAGACATCTGCTGATGCAGCATCATACTTCACAGACGGCTCGGTGGATCCAAAACATCATACATCCGGAGCGGCCTTCTACACCCAAGGTCAGACCCTCCGATTGAGACTTTCTAATGATTGCTCCACCCTACAAACAGAGGCCCTACAACATGCTGCAACACACCACAACAAGTCCATCATAATTCACACGGACTCGAAATCGGTCATGCAGGTGCTGCAACACAGTCAACCAAGAGACAACGTCCACATCATAACCTCGGTCCTCGCACATCTACAGGAATTTCAAAGACAAAACCGCCCAGTCGTCTTACGCTGGATTCCCAGTCATGTAGGGATCGGGGGAAACGACGTGGCAGACGAAGCAACCAAGGCAGCCACACGTTCTAGTAGCGTACACATTCAAGTTCCAGCAAGTGTGCAACCGATCAAGAATCACCTCAGAAAGACTAGTAAGCTCCACATCCAAAAGAGCTTCCTTCACGCATTCAACACTGGTTCCCAATCAGCCAAATGGTACCTGGCGGCTACAAAAGGGGAACCATCTTTCGAGGACAAGAAAACACCTAGACAAACCCAAGTCAGCCTTCATTGACTACGACTAGGGTACAAGTGCTCCTGGCAGATGATCGGAAATGACGTCATGGAGTGCACCTACTGTCAGGAGCCAGCAGCCAACCCACTTGAACACTATCTCCTCGACTGCGAAGTCACACAAAGTCTCCGAAACAGAACTCAAAACTTCCAAGAAGCACACACAACACCAGCGGCCACTCTAACCCGAAAGGCCCAAACAAACCACATTCACCACCTTCTCCTGGTCATCACACGATACCCACCACCCAGATAGCTTAGAAAGTATCCTCTCCCAGCAAGTGCGGACCCCAGTTCGGGGGACGCGCCACTCCGAAACTGACCATGTCCAAGAGTGGGGGTTGGTGGTAAGTGTCCACTGATCGGGGGTCCGCTCACACTTGCAACCTGCAGTATCCTTCCATATCTGCAGGTAGGACAACCTCCAATCCCAATCCGGTCTGGCTGCTCCAGGAGCTCCAGCCGGAACCACCGAACGGGCCGCCTATAGGCAAAGGCCCGTGTCGGACTCTGGTCCGACAATCTCCTTTCTTTCAACAACAACAAAAAGATTCTCAGCCAGCCTTCGTCGTGATTGGACCTCTCTTCTGATCCTTCACAGCCAAGCCAGCCAGCCTGTCTCTTACCGTTGACGACCGGAACGCAAAATATCACCTCACCAACCAACACTTCTACACTTGGAAAGCTCGTCTCTGACAAAGCCCTCTCTGTGCCTCCCCACTGATCAGGGGTGACTCCTGATCAGAGGCGGTCCAGATTGGGTGCTCTGCAACGGTTTCCTGTAGAGGACGTCGGCCGTGACCCCACTGGTGTTTCTTGCACCAGTGGCTATTCTTCCTTCTATTTCGCTCTGGCCTGGGGACCTGCATCCTAGAGGTGTATTCATCCTTGGGTCCTCCCTGTAAATGTTCACCTCCCTCCCAGGAGTTAGTGAACACAAAAGGGAGAAAGAGCAGAACCATCCCTCCGCCGAGCCTTCCTGGGAACCGTGATCGTGCGGGTCCACCCGGGAAGGGGGTCGCATATCCTGTATCCCCCCCCCCCCAAGTAGGTACACTAGGGCTCACGCCTATAAGTGAGCAGATTAGATACACACTAGGGAAGTAGGCTCCCCTGACGGGGCTCTGGGTGAGATACACGGGAACCACCTTTCGACCATTCGACCGACAAAAGGCAGTGGGAGGTGTTGTAATTCCTGTGGTAGGTTAACTCACCCAGACTATGTAGGCTACCTAACGTATTTCAAAAGGTGCCTTGTCCACCTTGCCCCTCTACAATGAGGGCACATAGGGTAAGGATACGCTCCCTTGCTGGGGATGTAACCGAACCACAGAGAGCTCACTAGCTGAACTGCTCGGCGCAAAACTACTAATAAAGATCACGAGCCTTATTACAACCAAGGATTCATTCATCGCCCTCTGCCTGACAGAAGAAGACGTTGACTCCCTACTGTCGAACGACAGC
This sequence comes from Homarus americanus, assembly GCF_018991925.1. NCBI lineage: Eukaryota > Metazoa > Arthropoda > Malacostraca > Decapoda > Nephropidae > Homarus > Homarus americanus. Next base: position 1,006 of record NW_024754337.1, on the reverse strand, counting down.
ATAAAGGAATTGAAGAAGCAGCGATTCGAAGTAGTAATCCCACCACAACTAAGAGCCAGGAAGACTGTAGTAGTTAAAAGACTGGACAGGACCATCACAGAAGAATCGAGCGAACAACAATTGAAACGTGACCTGGAACAAAGAAATCAATGGGCCAAAGTAGAGGAGGTAGTTAAACTACCTAAACTACCATCTATGCTGAAAATTAGGTTTCAAGACATAGGAATGGCACAAAAAGCAATACAGGAAGGATTCTGTCTCTCCTACTACCATATAGGCAGCAATCAAGTTGAAGAGGAAGAATTTTTTCCCATCACGCCTTGCTGGGACTGCTACAAATATACCCACTTAGCCATGGACTGCCCGAACAAAAACACAAAATATTGCTCCGAATGCGGGGAGGAGGGACAAACATTCCGGGAGTGCAAAAGCAGTGTAACTCCTAGGTGCCTGAACTGCCAAGGGGACCACAGAACACTGGCAGCACGCTGTCCAGCAAGGAAAGCGATTGTAAAGGAAAGGAGGAAAATTGAAAAGGAAAGAGCACAGGAAAAGCAAAACAGGACATACTCGGCTGTAACCAAATTAACAAAGGAAACAACTAAAGTCCTTGAAAAGGTAGTGTAGGGTTTCGTGATATAATGTTGTCTAGCACTCAGGATGGATGGAAACTCTAAGGTGGTGGTTTTCTTATATAATATAAGTTATATGGTAGACAGTCTGGTGGGTCGCCAGCGGGAGCGAGGACCGCCAGGCAGGCGGAGGAGAAGCGAGGGCCGCCAGGCAGCGGCGGAGGAGGAGGTGTTGCGTGTTCAAGAAGAGAGGCCAGAATGAATCTTAATGGAGAGACAGAGCTTATATACACAGCAGCCGGAAGTAAACCCGCCGGTTTCTCGACTCCGTTGCTAGGGAAGACGTGGCTGGTTGCTAGGATACTGTGGCATCTGGTGACGCCCCCCCCCCCCTGGGCCGCTCGTTTGGTTGCTAGGGAAGACGTAGCAGGTGG
>NW_024754336.1:0-3352 GCF_018991925.1 Homarus americanus | reverse complement strand
TGTGTGATGCTGTTCCTGTGCTGTGTGATGCTGTTCTTGTGCTGTGTGATGCTGTTCTTGTGCTGTGTGATGCTGTTCCTGCGCTGTGACATAGTATTCCTGTCTATTGTGGTGGGGAACTAACCCAGCCAATCAGGTTTCGGATTGACATGTGACGTCTCATGGAAATCAGCCAATCCAGTGGCAATATTCTGGCAACCAATCAGCGTTTGGTTTGATATATGACGTCTTAAGGAAATCAACCAATCAACTCTAATCATTGTTCGGGAAGTTAAGATGACAGCGACGACAGACCAATTAGAACCTGTCTTGATGCTTTAAAGTTATTTTGTGACCTTTCATTGGTAGTCGATTCTAGTTACTTTGATGAAAGAAAATAATAAATATAATGAGGGAGAGAATAATTTTGATGGTACTAATACTACTTACAACTACTACTACAACTACTACTCCTACTATCTACTACTACCTACTACTACTACTACTAATAATAATAATAATAAAGATAATGATAACAATAACAATAAAAATAATAATAACAAAGATAATGATAACAATAATGATAAGAGCAACGATAATAATAACAATAACAAACAATAACAAACAATAACAAACTACAACCACTCAACCCAAACAATACATTTCCTGAGTTATATTCGTGTTTTAAAATATAATAAATATTGACTGTTACTTTTATTACTATCATTAGGACTAAAAATACTTCACACATTTAGAACAGAAAATTTATATTATTATTATTATTATTTTTGACGAATAAATATTACAGGGAGATACGATCAGTGTACAGGTCTGTCTGTCTGTCTGTCTGTCTGTCTGTCTGTCTGTCTGTCTGGCTGTCTGTCTGGCTGTCTGGCTGTCTGTCTGTCTGTCTGTCTGGCTGTCTGTCTGTCTGGCTGTCTGTCTGTCTGTCTGTCTGGCTGTCTGTCTGTCTGTTCGTCTGTCTGTTCGTCTGTCTGTCTGGCTGTCTGTCTGTCTGTCTGGCTGTCTGTCTGTCTGGCTGTCTGTCTGTCTGCCCTGCCTGGGCTGTCTGCTGTCTGTTCGCTGTCTGTCTGTCTGTCTGTCTGTCTGTCTGGCTGTCTGTCTGTCTGTCTGGCTGGCTGTCTGTCTGTCTGTCTGTCTGTCTGCTCCTCTATGGGGGGAGGGGGGGGAGAAAGTGGGGGAGATGGTGTAGGTGAGAAAGGAGAGGAGATAAATATGAAGGAGATATGATGGAGAAAGAGAGAAGACAAGAAAGGTGATAAAGGAGGAATAAGTGTAATGATGGAAGAAGAGGAATAAGATGTGATGATGATGATGGAAGAAGGACGTCGGGAGAAGATGGAGGAGGAAGAAAGATGATGAAAGAGAACCGGTGATAAATGAGGAAGAGGAGAGAGGGAGGAGGGGGGAAGGATGAGGTTAGAGCAGCAGAAGTAATGATGAAATTAAGGATATGGGAAGGAGTTTGAAAGAAGACAAATGAGGAGGAGAAGGAAACTAGGAAGAGGCAGAAAAGGAGAAGGAGGGGGAGGAGGCAGAAAAAAAAGGAAAAGAGGAGGCGGAAAGGAAGGAGGAAGAAAAGGAGAAAGAGGAGGAGGCGGAAAGGAAGAGGGAGAAGAAAAAGTAGGATGAAGAAATGGAGAAGTGGAAGTAGGAGGAAGAGGCGAAAAAGGAATAGGGGGAGAGTGGAAAGGAGGAGGAATAACAGAGAGGGGGAGGCGAAAAGGGAGGAAAAAGAGGAGGAAAAAGAAAAATGGGTGGAGGTGGGAAGGGAAAGGGAGTGGAAAGGATGAGGAAGGAGAGGTGGACAAGGAGGAGAAATAAAAGGAAATGAAGAAAGAAGTGTTAGAGGCTGGGATAGAATCAATAATCTCTCTCTCTCTCTGTGCCTCTCCTCAATTTACAATTTTTCAACTGTCTTTTATATACATACCTCATTACAGACAGACAGACACACACACAGACACACACACACACACACACACACACACACACACACACACACACACACACACACCATGGCCTGTCACCGCCACAATGCAATTATGATTAATTTTACGTGTTCCAGTCCTGGCCAGGGTGACGCCATCCAGCCTCACCCCCCGCCACTGCTGCTGTTGTTCCCCGGTGCATTTCTCACCGCCCAGCTGTTGTTCCTGCATCATCCCTCACCCGGCGCTCTTGCATTTCTTCTCGCCGCAGCTGTTGTGGCTAATGTCCCCGTTATTGATGCTGTGTTCAGTGTTGTTGTTATTTATGCTGTGTTCAGTGCTGTTGTTATTGATGCTGTGTTCAGTGTTGTTGTTATTTATGCTGTGTTCAGTGTTGTTGTTATTGATGCTGTGTTCAGTGTTGTTGTTATTTATGCTGTGTTCAGTGCTGTTGTTATTTATGCTGTGTTCAGTGCTGTTGTTATTGATGCTGTGTTCAGTGTTGTTGTTATTGATGCTGTGTTCAGTGCTGTTGTTATTTATGCTGTGTTCAGTGCTGTTGTTATTGATGCTGTGTTCAGTGTTGTTGTTATTGATGCTGTGTTCAGTGTTGTTGTTATTGATGCTGTGTTCAGTGCTGTTGTTATTTATGCTGTGTTCAGTGTTGTTGTTATTGATGCTGTGTTCAGTGCTGTTGTTATTTATGCTGTGTTCAGTGCTGTTGTTATTGATGCTGTGTTCAGTGTTGTTGTTATTGATGCTGTGTTCAGTGCTGTTGTTATTTATGCTGTGTTCAGTGTTGTTGTTATTGATGCTGTGTTCAGTGTTGTTGTTATTGATGCTGTGGATGCTGCTATATCCCCCCCCTTTTCTCTTCCACTTCATCAAAAGTATGTTCCTTTGTTCTTCTTCTTTCCTCTCTTCTTCTACAATTTCATCTTCTTTTCTTCTTCTTTCTTCTTTCTTATTCCTCTTCTTTCTCTTTCTTCCTCTTCTTCTTTCTTCTTCTTCATCTTCTTCTTCTTTCTTCTTTCTTCTTCTTCTTTTCTTCTTCCTCTTCTTTCTTTTCCTCTTCTGCCTCTCTTTCTTCTTCTTCTTTCTTTCCTCTTCTTCTTTCCTCTTTCTTTCTTTCTTTTCCTCTTCCTCTTCTTCTTCTTCTTCTTCTACCTCTTCTTCTTTCTTCCTCTTCCTCTTCTTCCTCTTCCTTCCTCTTCTTCCTCTTTCCCCTTTCTTCTTCCTCTTCCTTCTTTCTTTCTTTCCTCTTCTTATTCCTCCTTCCTCTTTCTTCTTCTTCTTTCCTCTTCTTCTTCCTCTTCCTCTTCCTCTTCCTCTTCCTCTTCTTCTTACTCTTCCTCTTCCTCTTCCTCTTCCTCTTCTTCCTCTTCCTCTTCTTCTTCTTCTTCTTCCTCTTCCTCTTCTTC
>NW_024754335.1:0-6586 GCF_018991925.1 Homarus americanus | reverse complement strand
ACCTAGAGCCGTGAACTAGAACCGTAAACCTAGTCCCGTGACCTAGTCCCGTGACCTAGAGCCGTGACCTAGAGCCTTTCATATATACTCACATAGCCTTTATCACTTCTTAATTCAGCAGCATTACACCCACCTACCAAGTTTTATTACATCTATCCAGTTCACTTTATTGCAACCTTCTTCAAAATTATATTAAATATCGACGAATATATAATCTAACCTATAATCTAACTTTGATGTTAGCCGTTGAAATCCGTCTTAAGATAATTTAATTCCAAACAAACATACAAGGAGTGACCCCCTCCTCCCCCCCCCACCCCCGCACACTGTAGATAAATAAACGCTTTAACAACATTGAAAAATAATCCACATAAATCACGTCACAACAACAATGGCTGGACGTGCATGTCAGGTTCCCATTCAGTATTTTTATGCAAAGTTCATTTAAATGTAAATATCAGTTGTGATCTGTCAGCACGTACACCAGCTTAAGAGCTGACAGTGCCGTGGTAGTGTGGTGTACTCAGAACGGACAGTAACGGGTGAGGCACGGACCTCCTCTTAGTGCACACAATTTCAACTACCATTTGTTTGTGTGTTAAAGGGTCTATATAATTACAAACGAACTCATCGCTATATGTAACTAATTCTTGTGATTAATTACACACTATTATTACCATTACTATACCCAGAGATGATGATGATTATTATTATTATTATTATTATTATTAGTAGTAGTAGTAGTAGTAGTCATAGTATTGCAATTTTTATCATTATAATTATTATTAATATCGACTTCACTCCCCAATTCCACCCCAAAGCAAATTATCGTCCTAATCTTTAACACCTTCAATATTAATGTCGTATTTCTCTTTCAGCTCCAGCATTAAGTTAACGAGCACTTAGCGTTGTAATAAGCTACATTTTTGGGTGCTTGCAGGTAGTGTATAATTAAGCAAGCGACCCCCCTCCCCCCGAGTCCACGTAACGTCACTGACAAAGTTGAGACCAAAATCAAGCGACCTAACACACTTATCCCTCCCACAACTAAAAAGAAAGTATAATAATAATAATAATAACCACAGCTATTATTCATCACATATACAACCAATACCTGACAAACACCGACCAAACAGCAGCTATCACTCCATCACTATGGGCATGCTTAAGTACAGTCGCCCGTGAGACGCCCGGTACAGATCTAGGGGCTGGCAGAGAGAGACGTGGCGAACCTGGGAGGTGTTCCGTCCTCCATGGGATGAGTTGAAATGTACGAAAATGTGTCCTTAGGAAACCCAACTTTGGACGAGATGAGGGTTAGGAAAACAGATGAGGAGAGGAGGGGGGGGGTGAATATAAAGTGTGGAGCGGGTTATTATTATGAAGTTACACAGCAGCGTGTCTTGTTCAAAGGGTCATATACGGGAGTCATTTATTATCGTTTGTGGAAGGACATCATTTTTTAAAGGTAATCATGCATACACAGACACACGTACGTACAAGAGAGAGAGAGAGAGTATGTATTTGAGAACCAATGTGACTAATCATTATGAGCGTATACGGTTAAATGCTCTTTACCAAATTTAACTGTGTAATACCAATACAAGTCCTTGATCAGCAAATAGAAAAACAAAAACCTTCCATACAATTAACAAGTTTCTGCACTACAGTATAACTTCCTCGATACACCTGGGTGATTAATAAGGTTACGTGTTCTGTTTACCTGTGTGTGTTTCTTATACTATAGAGTATTTTGAACCAGGTTTATCACTTAATTTTGGTACTGTGATAATGTTGCCCTGGGGACATCACCGGTCCTATAATGTTGTTTTGGTACAAATGAAATGATTATGAACAAGCTGCAGCGGCTCACTGAAATAAACCCCACATACTAAATTATACAAATGGCAGTTTATATAGAATAACAAACATACAAAATAACATTCTACACAAAATTATCTATAAAATCACTTAATTTATATAACGAATATCATAAGAATTTATATAAATTACTGAACATATCAAATGGTAATTTACATAAAAAAAATTAATATTTATATAAAATTTCACACTGAATTCACCAAAAATAAAAGATGAAAAATAATAACTTACATGATAAAGAATAAAAAAAAAGACAACAGAAAACAAAAACCTAAACCACCGCCAATTTACGCAAACATTTATTATCATCACCAAATATTAACCTTAGAACAACTTATCGAGGAAAAAAAAATCATCACATACAGACTAAGTGACATTATTTTCCCTCCAAGCTCAGGTTAACCCAGTAACATTTGGCTGGATATTAACAAATGCTGTCCATTGACGATACAAACCTCCAATTTTAGCGAGGTTAAAAAAATATATACCCTGTATATTTAAATGTTGCATGGGATCTAATTCACGAAATCTGTTTAATAATACAGTATGGAGTGTAGATTTATCGACAGGAATGGGGGTCTGGTGGGGGGAGGGGAACTGATGGAGGGGGAGGGGGAAGGGAGGGAAGTGTTGGCGAGGGAGATAGGGTGGCTAGCAAAGGTGGGTACATCGGAAGTGAGCGTGGAAGGGAGGGAGGAAGTGTAGACGGAGGGAGGGAGCGTAGAGGGAGAGACAGAATGTGGAAGGAGGGAGAGAACGTCAAGGAAGGGAGAAAACGTCAAGGGAGGGAGATAACGTCGAGATAGGGAGAGAGCGGGGAGGGAGAGAGCGGGGAGGGAGGGAGAGAATGTGGAGGTAGGGAGAGAGCGGGCAGGGAGGAAGAGGACGTGAGGGTAGGGAGAATGCGTGGAGGGTAGGGGAGAGCGTGGATGGAAGGAGCGTGGGGATGGGGAAGGAGCGTGGGGGTGGGGAGGGAGCGTGGGGGTGGGGAGGGAGCGTGGGGGTATATATATATATATATATATATATATATATATATATATATATATATATATATATATACTGTATTCTTTTTAATATTAATGACAAAAAATATCAATTTAGCCAATTTTATTTCGTCATTCCAATTATACATTCATGCCTTTTCACCAGATTAACAGGCATGAAGGAAGCTTTACCTGGGTACAGTTTTCCTTACCAGATCCCGCTGTAGATTTCTGACTACTGGTACAGGAATAACAGACACTTCCCAAGGTGTTCATGTATATATAACCTGTAATATGGAGTCACAACCTTCAGAACAATTTCGTGAAAATATAAACCAATTGTCTCTTGAATCATTCTTAGAAATAGATCTTGACTGAATTTCATTTTGTATATTTATTGTATATCTGGAGGATGCTGAGTTTGTATGAACTGAGGCGACACCAACACAGACAGAGTTAAGAAGTTTCTGGACACAGATACACATCCACACGACAGACAAGTGTTAGTACAGTATTATTCTACACCAAAGGTCCGCAACCTTTCTATTTCCGGTTGCATGCGCCCAGAAAATTAAAATTTGCGGCCGTCATGACGGCATCCAAAATATGTGATGAGTGGCCGCCTGAGTTGATAAAGTAAGATGAGGTTGTTTGAACACTTGATGCAACCAAATGTGATACTCTTTGATACACTGAGAAACATTACACCTGGCAGCTGATAACACACACACACACACACACACACACACACACACTCAATGCTTGTAATGATAACAGCCCAAATTTACAGGGTTTTTTTTCTGAGATTCAGAATAAGATAATTTTGCCCCCATTTGTTTCAAGTCCATGATTTTTTTTGACGATATATTGACGAGGCAGGTCTTGGTGATGCACAGTTGTAGATCCTGGACCTACAGAGTCATTAGTGGAATTTGGGGGAAAAAAAGTGCATCACATAACAGAGACACCAGTAGACTTCAGGTTGTTTCAATGTTGCCAGCAGACTTACGATAAGAACAAGTACACTACCGCTCACTAACACAAAGGAACTTGTGGGAGCAGCATCTACCAAATTTGAACCAGATTACACAAAGCTTCCCTACGAGTCTTAAGTAATCATTTTCTTTGTATTGTTGAAAGTGAAATATATTTAACTACGCTCAGTAATATACATTTTCACCCAATAGTTCACTTAAATTTGTCTTGTATACAGTACTTGTGTAAACATGTGGTTTAATTCCACACTTCTTATAATGCCCAGTTCCTGTTGGATTTTTTTCTTGTGAATTTAACACATATTGCTTAATGACACTGTGATGACTGCGGCCGGTGAGGTAACTACACATCCCAACTACTACCTTTATAACTACACTAAACCTCACAGCGTCATAACAAGCAGTAGAGGTTATCAAAATACTCTACTACAACACCCGCTCCTAGAACCAACCTAAGGGCAAGTCAGGGAAGGGTCAGGGCAGGGCAGGGTCAGGTCAGGTCATGGCAGGGCAGGGCAGGGCAGGGCAGGGGTAGCAGGCAGCAGGCAGGGCAGGCAGGCAGGTCAGGTCAGGGCAGGCAGGGCAGGACTGTGATCAGGGCAGGGCAGGGTCAGGCAGGCAGGTGGGTCAGGGTGCAGGGTCAGGTCAGGGGCAGGGCAGGGGCAGGGTCACAGCAGGGCAGGGCAGGGTAGGCAGGGGCAGGGCAGGTCATGGCAGGGCAGGGCAGGGCAGGGCAGGGTCAGGCCGTGGCCAGGGCAGGATCAGATCAGGGCAGGGCAGGCAGGGCAGTCAGGTCAGGGGCAGGGCAGGGCAGGGCAGGGCAGGGTCAGGTCAGGGGCAGGGCAGGGCAGGCAGGGTCAGGCAGGGCAGGGCAGGGCAGGCAGGCAGAATCAGATCAGGGCAGGGCAGGGCAGGGCAGGCAGGGGCAGGGCAGGGCAGGGCAGGGCAGGGTCAGGGCAGGCAGGGTAGGGCAGGGCAGGATCAGATCAGGGCAGGGCAGGGTCAGGGCAGGGCAGGGCAGGGTCAGGTCAGGGGCAGGGCAGGATCAGATCAGGGCAGGGCAGGGCAGGGTAGGGCAGGGCAGATACAGAAGCTCTACTGACAGGAAACACAACACTCAATATTGTCTTCACCAGTATACCTCAGCTCAAGACTCCAAGACACAGGTGTATATTACTGAATCAAGACTCAACGTACAGGTAGCAGAGGTGAGATAACCGAGACAAGTGTATGACAAGTGTGTGACAGGTGTGTGACAGGTGTGTAACGTTACTCGCAGCGATAAAATAAATAATGAATATCTACCTGACCACAATACGTTGACCACATTACACTGATCTCACCATGAAGATCACACCATGAAGATCACACCATGAAGACCACACCATGAAGATCACACCATGAAGCCCACACCATGAAGATCACACCATGAAGCCCTGTTCAACCATCTTCCCGTAGGCTTCCACCTCACCTGTATGAAGGGGGGGGGGGTTAGTTCCGCTCAGGTATGTGTGAAAAGTAAACAAAGAAATAATCGTGGCCAGAAAACAACAGTGATTTGAATTGAGGAAGTTGTGGTTGGGAGGTCACTGAGAGGAAGTGTCGTATTGCTCATCAGTCAGTTGTTTCTCGTTTGTGTTGTTGTGGTGGTTGTTGTTGTGGTGGTTGGGGTTGTTGTGGTGGTTGTGGTTGTTGTGGTGGTGGTGGTTGTGGTGGTGGTGATGGTGGTGGTGGTTGTTGTTGTGGTGGTGGTGGTTGTGGTTGTTGTGGTGGTGGTTGTTGTGGTGGTGGTGGTGGTGGTGGTGGTTATGGGATAATGTTGTAATCTGTCCATTAACCAGTTGTTTGTGTTGTTGTTGTGGTGTTGCTGCTGTGGTGGCTGTGGTTGTTGTGGTGGCTGTGGTTGTGGTGGTGGTGGTGGTGGTGGTGGGTGGTGATGGTGGTGGCTGTGGCTGTGGTGGTGGTGGTTGTGGTGGTGGTGGTGGTTGTGGTTGTTGTGGTGGTGGTGGTGGTGGTTATGGAATAATGTTGTAATCTGTCCATTAACCAGTTGTTTGTGTTGTTGTTGTTGTTGTTGTTGTGGTGGTTGTTGTTGTGGTGGTGGTGGTGGTGGTGGTTATGGGATAATGTTGTAATCTGTCCATTAACCAGTTGTTTGTGTTGTTGTTGTTGTGGTGGTTGCTGTTGTGGTGGCTGTTGTTGGTGGCGGTGGGTGGTGGTTGTGGTTGCTGTGGTGGTGGTGGTGGTGGTTATGGAATAATGTTGTTAACTGTCCATTAACCAGTTGTTTGTGTTGTTGTTGTGGTGGTTGTTGTTGTGGTGGTTGTAGTTGTTGTGGTGGTTGTGGTTGTTGTGGTGGTGGTGGTTGTGGTGGTGGTGATGGTTGTGGTGGTGGTGATGGTGGTGGTGGTGGTGGTGGTTGTTGTTGTGATGGTGGTGGTTGTGGTTGTTGTGGTGGTGGTGGTGGTGGTTATGGGATAATGTTGTAATCTGTCCATTAATCAGTTGTTGTTGTTGTTGTTGTGGTGGTTGTTGTTGTGTGTGGTTGTGGTTGTTGTGGTGGTTGTGGTTGTTGTGGTGGTGGTGGTGGCTGTGGTGGTGGTGGTTGTTGTTGTTGTTGTTGTGGTGGTGGTGGTGGTTGTGGTTGTTGTGGTGGTGGTGGTGGTGGTGGTGGTTATGGGATAATGTTGTAATCTGTCCATTAACCAGTTGTTTGTTGTTGTT
>NW_024754334.1:0-15240 GCF_018991925.1 Homarus americanus | reverse complement strand
CTCTAGTGGGCAAGTTTATAAATTTATATATAAAACTATCCTGTACTACTTCTATAAAATCTTCAGATTCATTATCGCTAAGTTGATTTTTCCAATCTATGCCTGAAAAGTTGAAATCGCTTAGAATACATACATTGTTTCTATCAGATGCCTTCTTTATTTCCTCCCATAGCAATTTACCATCGTTCCTACTCAAATTAGGTAGTCTATATATAACACCAATGACTACGGATTCACTGCCCTCACCAATCTACCCAAATACTTTCATTGCCGCTATTTGTTTTAATGTTTGATTTATTGCAGCCTTTTAATGACACCCTGATATACACTGCTATACCGCCACCTCTCCTTCCTACTCTGTCAAATTTAAATAGGTTATATCCTGGAATATGAAATTCTGCTAAAAAATGCTTGCTGTTTGAATTTATCCATGTTTCTGTTATTGCAATTATATCTATGTTCTCTTTACTAACAATGGCCCTGAGCTGGTCCATTTTGTTACACAGGCTTCTACTATTAGTATAATAAACACTCAATATATTTCTTCCGTTTCTATCTGTTTTACATTTATTACTTTGATGTTTGTTATTATGACTAACTATATTTTCAGCATTATCTACTTCTGTTTCACTACTTCCCAGGACCTGCTTGTTTTTTGACTCCCATTTTCCCCGACCCCTCTCTACTGGCGAAACCCCCCCTTCGGAGTGACAATTTCACGCTCCAGGGATGCAGACAACGTCTTTACCCCTCACGAGACACGTGTACTCCGTCGCGACAGTACAGGTAGTCGTTGCCATAAAATCGTTGCCCGTCATCAATGAATGCCCAACCATTGTTTGCACAATGTTTTTCCAGTCGGCAATTAATAGCAATTGCCCTGGACAGCCATTCACGACCAACCTCTCTTCTAGGCAAGACACCACATACTATCGGGACCCCTCCCCTATCTCTAATCTTCCCCAACGCCTCCCTATACCTCTTGAAAAGTTCCTCACTCCTAACCTTACCTATGTCGTTTCCCCCCACACTAAGGCACACTACTGGATTGGTACCCTCCCCTGACAAAACTCTGTCTAACCTCTCGGCTACATGCCCTATCCCAGCCCCAGGAAAACATACCCTAGTCCTACGTTTCCTATCTCTCGCACAAAAAGCCCGATCCATAAACCTCACCTGGCTGAAGATTGTGAAGTGAGATGCAGTGAAGATTGTGAAGCGAGATGTAGTGAAGATTGTGAAATAAGATTATAAAGTAAACTGTAGTAATTGAGGTTAAACGAACGCCGGTTATTCTGTAGTGTATCCGTGTCTTGTTAACGTGGAACCAACATGGCGGTGGTTCTCAATATAGATACGTTATTTTGCCGGGAATTTCTGTCAAAACAAAATATGAATCAACTATATTTAGCCTAAATTAACCTAACGGCTTTATTATATATTCTAAGTTTTTTAAGTTGGATAGATCAGATCAGGTTAGGTTAAGTCAGGTTGGGTTAGGTTAGGTTAGTTTTGTTAATTTTGCCACTTAGAGGCTAGTTTATTGTGCCCCCCATACTCATCCTGTCAGCTGTAGCACAGAGAGATTACAAAGTGGTGTTAGATGAGGTAGGTGGTTAAGTTAAGTTTCAATAGGTTAGGCTAGATTATGTCAGGTTGGGTTAAGTTAGGTTAGGTAGGTAATAAGTAGATAGGTTATGTTAGGTAGGTGGGAAAGTTAGGTTTGATTAGGTTAGCTTATGTCAGACGGGGAGGTTAGGTTAGATTATGTCAGGTTAGGTTAGATTATGTCAGGTTAGGTCAGATTTCGTCAGGTTAGGTTAGATTATGTCAGGTTAGGTCAGATTACGTCAGGTTAGGTTAGATTATGTCAGGTTAGGTTAGATTATGTCAGGTTAGGTTAGATTATGTCAGGTTAGGTTAGATTACGTCAGGTTAGGTTAGATTATGTCAGGTTAGGTCAGATTACGTCAGGTTAGGTTAGATTATGTCAGGTTAGGTCAGATTACGTCAGGTTAGGTTAGATTATGTCAGGTTAGGTTAGATTATGTCAGGTTAGGTTAGATTATGTCAGGTTAGGTTAGATTATGTCAGGTTAGGTTAGATTATGTCAGATTAGGTTAGATTATATCAGGTTAGGTTAGATTATGTCAGGTTAGGTCAGATTACGTCAGGTTAGGTCAGATTACGTCAGGTTAGGTTAGATTATGTCAGGTTAGGTAAGTAGGTAGAGGTGGGTAAAAAAGGTTAGGTTAGTTCGGCAGGTTTTAGTGTAGGAGCTTAAGTAATCCCGTAAAAATTTCATGTTAATTTTTGACACCATACATTATAATAATCCTTATAAACTATGTTAAGGAACTGTGGTGTCATTTTTTCTGAACGGTTTATTATAAGTTTTATGCCTTAAAAGAAGTTTTATTAAAGAGCGGCGTAATGAACCACAGATGTATTACCATTAAGTCCTAATTAACTTAAAACATGACTAATAACCTATGAACATGTAGTATTATATGATTACAATTTAACATAATATATCATGAATGCTGTTATAATATCATAAGTGTGTTACAAACATGGCTGCTCATATATGCCATCCTGTCTCTGGCAAAGAAGAGATTGCAGTAAGTAAAATTATTTGCTAAAGACAAATACTGGAAATTAAACATATACATATTACCATTATCTGAAAAGCTTAGAACCACCGTTTTATATTTATTAAAAGTTTGGAGTGTTATACATCATAAGTAAACAAGTCACAAGTTATTATTTACGACATTGCTTCAGTCCTCGTCATCAGAGTCTTCTGTGTACAACAGATTCCTTCACGTTGTTTAGGCATTTCTCATCATCTGCTTGACAGTTACACATCTCGGTGCATGTCATGCTATTCTTTCTGATTCTTTCTGTATGAACATGACAATGATCCACATTTCCTGACGCCACATCCACATTTAACAAGTTCTGTGATTGCTTCTGGAGCTGGTGGTTGGTCTGATATTACTAGTATGAAACAGTCATTGTCAATCTTCCAGCCATGCTCTAATTGTGAAAGCATTTCACTGTCTGCATCACAAGACCACAGAAGAGCTTGATACCTTCCTCTCAATATATGATACTTTAGAGTTGCTGCAGTCGCTGGTAGTTTTCCAGCTTCTGCCTGCGTTTTCTTGAAGAGATGCCATCTAAGTTATGACAGTTTAGTGAAAGTCATTCGTGGACAGTAGAGCTTAAATACAAATTCCTTTAGACCAATAAACATGTCTGCTGGAGGGCATTTGGTCTACTCAGCATCTTGAATGCATCTAGGACTTTTGTGTTAGATTTCATCAAAGTGCTCCAACATGCTTTCTTTCCTTTGCCAACAAATTTTCTAATGCAGTCAGATCCTGTGAAGGCATGGAAACCTGTAAGGCTCTCTGCCCAATGTGTCGTCGCTCACCAGTTCCTGTTTTCATACTTGTATTTTCTCCAAGTTGAGGTTGCTTTAATATGCCAAACACATCAGTGTCTGGTGACTTGATATGTACAGTGCTGCCCTTCTGTGATGCATATACTGTATGTCCTGCTTAAGTTCTATAACTTGTGATAGCAATTTGATGGTTGAAGTCTTATTTGCTGCTTTCCACGAAAGAAGATTAACCTTGGACATCTTTTCCCAGATGCTCAATGGACCAACAATACGTTTCTTGACAAAATTTTCATAATTTTGTCTTCCAACTTCATATGCACATAGATTGTCATATTTGGCATTTTCTGGCATTACAGCTCCAGTTACCAAGTTTAAAAGAGCATCATTTTCCTGGGATTACAGTCACCAATAACATTGTGTAGCTTCTGTACATCAGCATATTGACGGCTGACAATAGCTGTAGAGAGCTCATGATGTTCTGTTCTTTTGTAATCTTTATGAGTTTGATATTTTATGTAATGAACTTAATTTGAAACCCAAATGGTAGTATATGATCTTTTATCACCTTAGACACTCTGTGCGTCATGCCTCTCAAGTGATTTTTTTCCTCTCTTACTTCTCTGGACAAATACGACCTTTATCCCATCAGAAAAAATATCACCATATATTTTCTTAATCTACAGGTGCCAAGGTTTAAATGACGGATGGTGTTAAAAATTAACCTGAAATTTTTACGTGACCACATATTGTCTTGTTGAGTTTCTGAGAGAACTTCACGGCTAAATAGCGCCTCTGTATTGATAGCCGGTACATGTCGTAATATCCACCGCTCATAGTTAAATCTTTATGTCCGTTTATTTTGTCCTAATTTAAGTATCAAAGAGTTTTTTTATTTTTAAGTATCTTAAGTATCTTTTTTCCTCACTCTTAAGTATCTAAGTATGATGTTTTTTTCATTTTTAAGTAACTAACCATATTTTTGTTTTCATTATAAAATGTGATTGATATAGACAACAGAAGTAAATATCAGCTGGAGGTCGTAAACGAAGTTGATGTGAAGTATTTTGACTCACTGTTCCCACGAACTAATTGCTTCTCTGGTTTATACCGAAGAAATAAAACCGTCAACGAACCATCCGATTAAATGTGTCTTAGGCGATACAGGGTGTTTAGGCGTCATTCTGATACCAAGAATGACTTTGTGTACTGTGGTGAAGCTGGGGGTAGGATAGGGTTGGGTTGGGTTGGGATGGGTTAGGTTTACGCATGTGTGGGTATATTCTGTCGCATTTTATAGGTATCTTGCGTCTTTCTCTTTATTCTTCAGCCACGTGACTCTCAAGAGCCTCGACTCTGGCTGATTCAACTGTAAGACTTGCTGTATTTATCCTTATTAAAATCTCCTCCCACCTGTAAGACCTCCACTTGTAAGAGACTCTCCCACCTGTAAGACCCTCCACTTGTAAGCAAGACTCTCCAATTTGTAAAAAACCCTTTATGGATTTGAAATGCCTTGACTCACTAGTACTGTACACACCCTCTCTAGCCTAGTTTTATGTAATGTTAAAGTATGGAGTAATGAAGACTCACAGCTCATGGGCGAAAACAAAAGATGCTTGGTTTATTTATTTATTTATTTATTTATTTATTGCTTATTTCCTAGGAATCCCTGAAAGCAGAAACCAAAATGGCTGACGGACTCACAAGCCGGGCGATGTTTACAGTATGGACCAAGAATAAAAATAAATGAAAAATAAAATAAATAAATCGTAAATTGGTGCATTGTTTCTCCAGGGGTAATTATAGAAGTACAAATGTTCTCCAGCAGTGGGTAACGATCATAGCCACGTATAGAGCTTCTAACGCAGGTAGATTGATATAGATGCATTACCTGGAGTTAGTGGGTTACAGGGGCCTCCTACACGATAATATTAAAGGTGTTTTTTCCTTCTGTTTGTGGCACTTGAGGTGTTTAGGTTAGGTTTAATTAAAATGGTTTAGTTATAATAGTTATATTACGATAAGTTAAGTTGAATTTAGAACTTTTGATTTGCATATATCGTGTTTTAGAAGGATTTGTTAGCTAATATGTTTAATTTGGATAAGTTTAGTTTAATTTAGATCATTTGATTTTACAAGGTCGTATTATAATGACTGGGAACCATATAGAAAACTGTTAGAGAAGTAAATATTTCTACGGCAGTGAATGAGTAAGTCAATAAGTGGTGTATAGAGCTGCTGACGCAACTTAAACGGTATATACTGTACATTATATGTTATCAGAGCTTTCCTGTTGTATGTAACCGCCTCCGTCAAAGTGTCTTACTGGCTCATGTGAAGATTAGCCTCTAGTTTATTTAACCTCAAGATTAACTACACTGGCACTGCCTGACCTGACCTGACCTGACCTCCAAATTCTCACTCCCACCACTCCCGACCTCACTCCTACCCCACTCCTACCCTGTACTCCTACTCCCACCTAACCTGAACCTAACTTAACCTCTCCCAAGTAGCGTTAGGGTTAATCAATAGTTGAAATAAGCTGGGAGGTTAATCTTCAGGTAATCTATCTTAAATTAACAATTTTGGCTCAGGTGAGGCCTCCTTACCTTACTCAGAGAGCAGGAGGAGGAGCACTTGCTAACGCTCCATGACTACCACACCAAGGCAGATATTGAATACCTTTTTGTTTACCTTTCATATTTAAGAACACATCTTAACAATTCATAAGACTATTCAAGCCCCTCACATAATAATACAGTAATGATTACGGGATTCTGTTAAAATTTCTACATGGTGATTCAGAACCAGATTTATTGTTTGACCTTAGTGAATGAGAAACTGGTTGAGGTGTATTGTGGTAAACATCCTTAAGAGCAGCTCTGTGTGTTCTTACGACCTCAAAGTAACACAAAAGGTAACCAATATCTACCCTTGATCAGTCACTTTATGTAGATGTCAATTGTGTCATTTTTCTAGACTTAGTGCCCCCTGGAGGAGAAAGTAAATACAATGTTGATATATTTTGGTCACAACACACACTAGTAGATTACTTTTCCTTTTTAACTAAATAATTAACACTATGAAGCTAACTAATTATATAACTCAAAGATGGTAACCAATATGGCGTCGATATTGTTCACATACTCTATGATAAATAGATGTATTGTCTGTTTAATTTTAGGGAAGAATTTAATTTATAAACTTTTGAGAATCTGGATACAGGAGTTTTGTCTTTGTGTGTGTGTGTGTCGTGATGATGACGCATACTTTCCTCTGCAGTGAAAAAATATCTTGACATTGCAAAGTTTAACTGTAAGCCGAAGGAACGTTTGTAATGTGACTTTTTATGTGAAATTGTAACTTGAAATTCTTTGTGAAAAAATATTTCCCTATAAAGTTTGGCAATAAATGAAGTATTACATCAAGGTGTAACTTGTAGTTCCTTGTGGAGTAATTACCTATGTGGACGATACAGCTACTCCAGGGTGTAAGACCTAGAGTAGAAAGTCTTTAGACCTTACCTGAGGTTGAAAGACTCTTATAGTGGAACGTCTTAGGTATTGAAACTTTAATTACAGTAAATAAAATATAATCTACCTAAACATTCCTTCACCTGGCGACAACTAATGATACAGGTGGTGTAATAGCTCTTTAAAATTCCTCCGTTTGATATAATAATGACCACACATGAACTTATAATGTGCAATATCTTGATAACACATTAGCTGCAACATTACACATAGTCCAGTGTATGTGTAGTGAGGGACATCTACCTAAATGAGTTACAGAATGTGGAGTTGAGGCAAAAAAAAGTTGGGACATGTTTGAGATCATCAGTTGAGCCAAACGTTTATACTCAATATTGTTTTAATGGTATTTTAGAGCGACCGAAAAATGTAAACAAAATGGCTGGCTAGGTGACACATACCTTACAAGAAATAAACATGAGAACGAACACACACACACACACACACACACACACACACACACACACACACCAGTTTTACCCACATTATCACCAGACTATCGGCATACCTGGTCGGTGGACACCTGCCTCCTCCTCCTCCTCCTCACCTTGCTAATATGCTAATATGCTAATATGCTCTGGTATGTTCCAGTCTATTTAAGATATGCTCCCATCTATCTTAAAGAGCTTATGCTAGTTGGTCTGATATGCTCCTCAAAGACTATGCTGATATACTCTTGTCATCTGATATGCCATTATGTTCATATCACTCTAAAGGATATACTAATATGTTCTGATATGTTGGTATGGTTCTGTCTCTCAGAGGGTGTGCTGATGTACTATAAGAGCATATGGGGTATGCTGATATACTTGGTTATGTAGCTAGGCTCATATCTCTCTTACAGGGTATGCTAATATACTCTGATATGCTTGCATCTATCTCTGAGCGTATACTGGTTGACTGTAATGACATAAGAGATATGCTGGTATGCTTCTAAGGGAATATGTTAACATACTCTAATAATAATTTGAAATGAGGTTAGCTATACCTTAGATTCAGGGGATATACTGATATGATATGAATTAACCTAGAAGTATACTGATATGTTCTCAAGGCATTCAGGGGATCTGTTAGTATGCTTCGACATACTTTCGGAACAAGGTAAACTGGACCTTCAGAAGATAGGGTGATATGCTGACATATTCTGACGGATCTAAGAGAGAGTGGAAGACTATGAGAGCTAGTTAATATACTCAGGTATGTTGATATCCCTTCATGGCACTTGGGATATATGGTAATATACTCCGATGTGTCTCTTTGGATATACTGATATGCCACTAATGGGTCCCCAGAAAGCAGGAGACAAGTTGATCTGCTTCGAGGACACTAATCTGTATAATGATTTTTTCCCTGACTGTTAAGAAGTATACTGGTATATTTCAAATGTTGCTTAGTATTATAGTATACTTTGGGCTGTTCTGAACATATTTCACAGCTGATTTTCAGAAATATATGCTGCTGTCACTGGCTTGTTTATTCCGGAGACATTGATTATACTTTGAGTATGTTGATATGCTTTGTTACCAGTCAAGGAATATGCTGATATGTTCTGACACTTCTCAGTGATTACCCTGATATACTTAGATACCTGACAGTATTTATTGGAGTATAGTGTCCTATACTCTGATGTCATTCTAGTGATATGCTGATGAGCTGACATACCGCTTTATGTAACTGTGATATATTGAATCATATATATCCATTCCTCACGCTTAATATATATGATATTCTAAACAATGCTGATATTATTTATGTTATACCCTGATTATATACTAACATACTACAGTGTCATTTATAGTGTATGATATTAAACATTCGGGGTATACTTTGAGGTTATTTAGAGAATATGATGGCAAACGGTGATATACTCTGATGCCATATTTGGTATACACAGATATATTGATATAATTTATATAATATACCGATAGATATAACTAAATATCTGTGAAGTAAATCCTGTACTTTTTGATATACCATTCAGGGTGAAGGTATGCTAATATACCACGATAGCACCCGTCTCTCAGCGCTAATATACCCTGATGGCACACTTAACATCCTGGCGCCGGTCGTGGGTATACTGATATGCTAAAGTCTTCTTCATCTTCTAATATCTCGACTTCAGCTTCGTAAACTGTGATTACTTAAACGTATTTAACGCTCGTTTACGTAACTTTTTTGTAGAATAAATGAATGTATATCCGGGGTTCTTCTGTTTCTTTGTCCATCTGATGTTTGCGTCCATGTTGAGGAGAACCACTTAGCAGGGCTCGCATTTTCCCATAATGTGTTACCTCAAGTTCCATAATTTGCACTTAGTGAAGCCACGATATCCCGCGTTATGTTGCCCGTCTTACTTCCTTCTGGGTTATGTGTCTTAAGTTGGTGAAAAAAATTAAATTAAGGCTGAATTATTGTTAAATGTTAAGGTATTATAGTACTTGTCTGTCGTGTTGTTAATATAACATAGTTTCACCAGCAGTATGTACTCAAGAGCTTATTAACATCGTTGACGAGTCAGAGCCGCAACACTGAACCAATCTATATGAACATTAACACAAAAAATAAATTGTTACATTACATCGACTATCAAGACATAACTTACAATACAAATTAATAAATAATTGTACCAGGCAGATAAAAATATTAGTTACAAAAATTATGAAAATAGTCTTAATGTTCACGCCAGAACTTACCCCATAACAAAAGCCATACAACATTTTCCCAGTTAAGACTTCGTTAAATACAATCTCAAACTCCTTCTCAGAAACTGTGTGTTGGTGGTGTGCCACGTGTGGTGTGTGTGTGTGTGTGTGACAGCACCTTTGATTTATACAAATATTCACCCAAATGAATAACACCAAGTAATTCACCATGTTATTCACGACTCTTAGATCACTTGGCTTGCGTCTCTCAAAAGGTCGAGCCAGGGTCAGCTGATTCAGTAAACACCGCTCACATTAATAGGGACCTGCCACACTTTGCCATAAACAGATAAATTGTACCGGGAATTTTCTCCCCACACACTCATCATTGTCACTTTATGTAACTTGCTGACAAAACCCATGACCCTTCAGGCCTTTTACGCCCTTAATGCATGAGTCATAAAGGCAAGCATGAACTCCGCATGCTTCCCAGTTGGGCACTGTAAACGCTTCTGCGCTTCACCTTGCACAGGATGTAAGGGGGTGCCCAATAAACTAGCCCCTCGTGGGCAATCTGTAATCACTACCACTGTCTCGCGGCCCAGAGTAGTAGTTGGACATATCACTAGACAGGGAATTCACACTTAACACAAGTGTTATCTCAAGGTCATATTCACAACACTTCCCTGGACAGAATTCATAATTTATTTTCTCATATTACATCTGTGTGTATACCTGCTACTAGATAAACAGAAAATGCCAAGAAGTGTTTACATCAAGCGCTGCCACTTAAGAGTTCCAAGAACTAAATTAAAACAATTAGTGTGTGTGTGTGCATGGTGTGAGTGTGTATGGTGTGTGTGTGTGTGAGTGTGCATGGTGTGTGTGTGTGCATTGTGTGTGTGTGTGTGTGTGTATATGGTGTGTGTTTGTTTGTTTGTATGGTGTGTGCATGGTGTGTGTGTGTGTGTGTGTGTATGTGTGTATGGTGTGTGTATGTGTATGGTGTGTGTATGTATGGTGTGTGTGTGTGTGTGTATGTGTGTGTATGGTTTGTGCATGTACGGTGTGTGTATGGGTGTGTGTGATTGTGCATGGTGAGTGTGTGACTGTGTATGGGGTGAGTGTGTGTGTGTGTGTTTCCATTGCCATGAGGATATCATACAATTCTTAAAGCACTGGTCACATGGGCGCATTTTTTTTTAGCAATTTCTTGCCGGAAAGTTATTTCGAGCAATTTTCGAGAAATTCGAGCAAGTTTTTGAAGCATTTTTATTGACAATCGTGATAGTCAATTTCTTGACTATTTCGAGCAAGATTATCGGTTCAAAACCCGGTTAATACCATATTTAATGACACGAAGCTTATTTATCGAGTATTTACCTTGGCTATATATAACATAGATCAATAACATTATGTATAAAATGCACAAACAGTTTTTTACGACACACTGAGTTTATTATTTGGGTGGTGTTTTGGCGTGTTTGTTTACAAAACACAAGCCCATACAGCCGGTCATTCTCCACACACTAACAACCCTCCCTACTGTAACTACGATAGTTGAACCAGTCTATATTAAACACTCGTTCCTCCTCCTCGCCAGCCACTTACAAGTCCCCAATAGTTTTTCTTCGCTTTCTCTCATTTCTTTTTAATAATAACAATAATACCAAGGATAGCTGCTGCGTCGTCTGCATTGTTGTTGTGATGTTCTGTCTCCCTTCTACTCGCACAGCGGCGTTAACTTTTTTTTCTTGTTGTGGTAACTGAACCAAGAGCCACTCGTGTGACCACATTTGGAAGAAATTACTCGTAATTTCTTGCTCCAAATTAATTGCTCATCAAAGGGATCGTGTGACCGTAACTTAAGTCACCCTTTAAGAAAAACTGTAAATACTGATTCACAAAACTTAAGGATAATTTCTGACTTGGAACCATCGGTGTAATGCAGAAAACAGTTATTGTATTCTAAAACCTACCCAAGAAATCTTTTACCCACTTACGATATAATTTTTTTCTATTCCATCAATAGATGTTATTTTACTTTTTTATACGTATTTTTATTTTAGTAATTTATAAACTATTTTCTTTATATACTTCATTACCTTTTAGTGTAATGAAGAGAATGAATTACAGAAGGTTTTTATAATTATATTGCGAACAATATTTTTCCTCACAATAAATAAACAATGACGATGATCTTGTTTACAATATGGAGCTTGATGTCTTACTCCATGTTCGTTTATTACATTTTCTGCCATACCCGACTGTTCTTTTCTTTCTTGTGGTGAAGGTTTTTGACAATTGATATATATATAAAGTTGAGTCCTGAATAATAAGTGGTGTCTAAGTGAACAAATGTATGATGTCTTCAATTACCAGCGTAGTGTGGGCAACAGGTAGCCAAGGGAGTGAAGTGTGGGAGAAAGTGAGTATGGGGTGAGTAAGGGGAGTAAGGGTGGGAGTACAGGTGAGTATGGTGGGAGTAAGGTGACAAGGGTGGAGGCGGGTGAGTGGGGGTGGAGTATGATGGGGAGCATGGTGGGAGTAAGGGTGGAGCAGGTGAGTAAGGATGGAGACATGGAGTACAAGGAGTAGGGCGTGGGATAAGGGGGTGGGAAGTAAGGGGTGGAGCAGGGTGGGAGTAAGGGTGGGAGGATGGGAGGCGTGAGGCGGGAGTAGCAGGAGGGTGGAGTATAAGGGAGTAAGGGTGGAGGCGGTGGGGAGTAAGGTAGGAGCAGGTAGGAGTAAGGTGGAGCAGGTGGGAGTAAGGGGTGGGAGTAAGGCATGGGAGTAAGGCGTGGGAGTAAGGGTGGGAGTTAGGGGTGTGAGTAAGGGGTGGGAGTAAGGGGTAGGAGTAAGGGGTGGGAGTAAGGGGTGGGAGTAAGGGGTGGGAGTAAGGGGTGGGAGTAAGGGGTGGGAGTAAGGGGGGGGGAGTAAGGCGTGGAAGTAAGGGTGGGATTAAGGGGTGGGATTAAGGGGTCGGAGTAAGGGGTAGGAGTAAGGGGTGGGAGTAAGGGGTGGCAGTAAGGGGTGGCAGTAAGGGGTAGGAGTAAGGGTTGGGAGCAAGGGGTACGAGTAAGAGGGTGGAAGCAAGGGGTGGAAGCAAGGGGTGGGAGTAAGGGGTATGAGTAAGTGGTAGGAGTAAGTGGTAGGAGTAAGGGGTAGAAGTAAGGGGTAGAAGTAAGGGGTAGGAGTAAGGGGTAGAAGTAAGGGGTAGAAGGAAGGGGTGGGAGCAAGGGGTGGGAATAAGGGGTGGGAATAAGGGGTGGGATTAAGGGGTGGGAGTAAGGGGTAGGAGTAAGGGGTAGGAGTGACGAGTAAGAATGTGGGACAAGAGGGAGGGGTAGCAGTGGGGGGTAGGGTTAGGTTACAAACTTCTATTTACTTCATCATCTGTATCCTGCTGGTGATGTTCTCTCTTTAAACAATTTGTAAAATAAATAAATAAATGGTCAGGTGTAAATGGTAAGAATTTAACAGAGTAATACTGAGGTATTACAAGAAAGAACTAAAAACTGTCCACTGTGTGTATCAACATTTTATAAAATATTTGTGAAGCTGTAAAATACTTAGATATAAACTTTTAATTCAACTCTGTAATAAAAATAATTGCAATAATGAATCTAAACAAGAAATGAACTGGGTGAAAAAAATCTACAAAATACTAAAAATATAAAA
Organism: Homarus americanus; assembly: GCF_018991925.1. Taxonomy (NCBI): domain Eukaryota; kingdom Metazoa; phylum Arthropoda; class Malacostraca; order Decapoda; family Nephropidae; genus Homarus; species Homarus americanus. The sequence goes on along the minus strand of NW_024754334.1, from coordinate 1,978 downwards.
AAGAAGAATTACAGTAAAACCTGAATCATTGTAATAAATATTATTAAACTTTTCGTTGTTATGACCTAAAACAAACAAGGAAGACTCGTCTAGATTTTCGCTCTGTGAATTAACTCCTTGGATCGCTTTTGGGCAAGAGGGGAGTTACTCCGACTTATTCCGTGAAAATATTCCCAACTGTCCATAGAATCCGTTACAGTTTCCTTTATAGTAAGTGACTCACAAATGATTAATATTCCCATTCACCAATACTTTATTATATCAGAGAACAGTGCAGAGATAAGCTGGCCAATGAGCGATGGTCAAAGATAATACAGATTTAATACTGGATTGATAAGTACAGCTATAGTGATTTGTTTCATGTTACAGTAATAATAAACTTTATCAAATGTTATAACTACCAAAGTGTTATTTTCGTGATCGATACCCTGCTGCCAGGATTATAACATCGTTTAAAAGTTCAGTAAAAATATCAAGCAGATTAAAACCTAACCTAGTGTATCGTAACCTAACTTAGCCTTTCCTAAGCTAACTTAGACTATCCTAAACTAGCCTAACCTATCCTAATCACACCAAACCTAACCTATCCTAAATTTATATATCATCAACAGATTTATAGATATGTTGGAGAAATAATTATCAAAAGTTTGTTGTCTCTGCAAATGTATTTTTAAAAAAAGAAAATGAAATTAAAACTTTCTAGAGAACTCAATTGTGTCATGAGCGTTGCGGCTTGGTTAGGTTAGGCAACATTAGGTTAGGTTAGATAAGGTAAGGTAAGATTAGGTAAGGTGAGGTAGTGTTAGGGTTAAATACATTTTACTAATTTTGCATCAAAATAATCACGACTGAAGGTATCGGATAAAAAAACCTCTGAATATAATTCTTTTTCTGAGAAAAAAATTTCTTTACCACTTATTTTTTGCCCCACTTTTTTTATTAAGTTTGATGAACTTAGATTAGGTTAGGTATTATTTAACTCTGAGTCATGGGTACTTATTGGATACTTGGCAGAATAACTTGTTATAACTTGGTCCTAACAAAGGCGGAGTCTAAGCAAAAATGTTCACTTGACCTCATATTTGGATTTCATTACTGAAGGATATTTATAGCTATACCACATTAATAAGGTCTATCTGCAAGTTTATTCAGTCATAAAAAAAAATATACCCTAAATGTGGACAATAAAAATCTTCTATTTTGGTACAAATTACTTGAAAAGTTGTAAGAAGACAAAAGCTGCATCTCTTCCATAAAGCGAGAAATAGAACAGCCAAGCCTCTTCTTGTCGTAAAAAACACTAATATTGTATTTTAGTATGTTGATGTACAAAACATTTCTTCATTATTCTATGATAAAACAAGTCTAACAAGCATTATTAAAACATATATTATTAATTTTTTTTTCATGCATCCGGAAATAGCGACTACTATATCCAGGTTGATCGTGTTGAGGTCCTGTAAGTTACAGGCTAGATTACGAGCTCACTTACGGAGTTCGATGCCAAATATTTGTTTTGAGAATCCCGATCGGAGACTGTAAGTCCAGTTACTTGGTAAACAAGTAGATACAGTGAAATAAACTGCTGTACCTAAATATTATGTATCTCAAAATATATTCCCAAAACAGCACGTTTACAGATGAAAAATAAAAAAAGCATAAATAATACAAACAAAATCAATTAATATGTTTTTTATTACAGTATTTTTAAATATCAGAAGCGTAGGTTCAGCGCTTCTTTTGTGTCTTTTTTCCGGTGAAGATGTAGTCTCCCCATGGCAGGTACTGGTCCTTTTGTACATGGCAGAAAGTGGTAGTTTCCTTCTTCTTCTTGTTGTTTTGGGTCTTGTTGTTTTGGGTCTTAGTGTGTTTTGTGGTCTGCAGTTTGTTAGATCGGGGGCCCTTCTCCTTCATCTGGCAAGGCTTCACCTCCATCTTAGTCACCTTCGATACAGTGCGTCGGAACACCATTGTGATG
>NW_024754333.1:0-7484 GCF_018991925.1 Homarus americanus | reverse complement strand
AGAGCAGCTCTGTGTGTTCTTACGACCTCAAAGTAACACAAAAGGTAGCCAATATCTACCCTTGATCAGTCACTTTATGTAGATTTCAATTGTGTCATTTTTCTAGACTTAGTGCCCCCTGGAGGAGAAAGTAAATACAATGTTGATATATTTTGGTCACAACACACACTAGTAGATTATTTTTCCTTTTAACTAAATAATTAACACTATGAAGCTAACTAATTATATAACTCAAAGATGGTAACCAATATGGCGTCGATATTGTTCACATACTCTATGATAAATAGATGTATTGTCTGTTTAATTTTAGGGAAGAATTTAATTTATAAACTTTTTAGAATCTGGATACAGGAGTTTTGTCTTTGTGTGTGTGTGTGTGGTGATGATGACGCATACTTTCCTCTGCAGTGAAAAAAATATCTTGACATTGCAAAGTTTAACTGTAAGCCGAAGGAACGTTTGTAATGTGACTTGTTATGTGAAATTGTAACTTGAAATTCTTTGTGAAAAAATATTTCCCTATAAAGTTTGGCAATAAATGAAGTATTACATCAAGGTGTAACTTGTAGTTCCTTGTGGAGTAATTACCTATGTGGACGATACAGCTACTCCAGGGTGTAGGACCTAGAGTAGAAAGTCTTTAGACCTTACCTGAGGTTGAAAGACTCTTATAGTGGAACGTCTTAGGTATTGAAACTTTAATTACAGTAAATAAAATATAATCTACCTAAACATTCCTTCCTGGCAATAACCCCTAATGACTGGGTGGTGTAACCAATTTCTGCAATTCCTCATTGGTATAATATAGACTTTTATAATGTGCAATATCTTGATAACACATTAGCTGCAACATTACACATAGTCCAGTGTATGTGTAGTGAGGGACATCTACCTAAATGAGTTACAGAATGTGGAGTTGAGGCAAAAAAAAGTTGGGACATGTTTGAGATCATCAGTTGAGCCAAACGTTTATACTCAATATTGTTTTAATGGTATTTTAGAGCGACCGAAAAATGTAAACAAAATAGCCGGCTAGGTGACACATACCTTACAAGAAATAAACATGAGAACGAACACATACACACACACACACACACACACACACACACACCAGTTTTACCCACATTATCACCAGACTATCGGCATACCTGGTCGGTGGACACCTGCCTCCTCCTCCTCCTCCTCACCTTGCTAATATGCTAATATGCTAATATGCTAATATGCTAATATGCTCTGGTATGTTCCAGTCTATTTAAGATATGCTCCCATCTATCTTAAAGAGCTTATGCTAGGTTGGTCTGATATGCTCCTCAAAGACTATGCTGATATACTCTTGTCATCTGATATGCCATTATGTTCATATCACTCTAAAGGATATACTAATATGTTCTGATATGTTGGTATGGTTCTGTCTCTCAGAGGGTGTGCTGATGTACTATAAGAGCATATGGGGTATGCTGATATACTTGGTTATGTAGCTAGGCTCATATCTCTCTTACAGGGTGTGCTTATATACCCTGATATGCTTGCATCTATCTCTGAGCGTATACTGGTTGACTGTAATGACATAAGAGATATGCTGGTATGCTTCTAAGGGAATATGTTAACATACTCTAATAATAATTTGAAATGAGGTTAGCTATACCTTAGATTCAGGGGATATACTGATATGATATGAATTAACCTAGAAGTATACTGATATGTTCTCAAGGCATTCAGGGGATCTGTTAGTATGCTTCGACATACTTTCGGAACAAGGTAAACTGGACCTTCAGAAGATAGGGTGATATGCTGACATATTCTGATGGATCTAAGAGAGAGTGGAAGACTATGAGAGCTAGTTAATATACTCAGGTATGTTGATATCCCTTCATGGCACTTGGGATGTATGGTAATATACTCCGATGTGTCTCTTTGGATATACTGATATGCCACTAATGGGTCCCCAGAAAGCAGGAGACAAGTTGATCTGCTTCGAGGACACTAATCTGTATAATGATTTTTTCCCTGACTGTTAAGAAGTATACTGGTATATTTCAAATGTTGCTTAGTATTATAGTATACTTTGGGCTGTTCTGAACATAGTTCACAGCTGATTTTCAGAAATATATGCTGCTGTCACTGGCTTGTTTATTCCGGAGACATTGATTATACTTTGAGTATGTTGATATGCTTTGTTACCAGTCAAGGAATATGCTGATATGTTCTGACACTTCTCAGCGATTACCCTGATATACTTAGATACCTGACAGTATTTATTGGAGTATAGTGTCCTATACTCTGATGTCATTCTAGTGATATGCTGATGAGCTGACATACCGCTTTATGTAACTGTGATATATTGAATCATATACATCCATTCCTCACGCTTAATATATATGATATTCTAAACAATGCTGATATTATTTATGTTATACCCTGATTATATACTAACATACTACAGTGTCATTTATAGTGTATGATATTAAACATTCGAGGGTATACTTTGAGGTTATTTAGAGAATATGATGGCAAACGGTGATATACTCTGATGCCATATTTGGTATACACAGATATATTGATATAATTTATATAATATACCGATAGATATAACTAAATATCTGTGAAGTAAATCCTGTACTTTTTGATATACCATTCAGGGTGAAGGTATGCTAATATCCCACGATAGCACCCGTCTCTCAGCGCTAATATACCCTGATGGCACACTTAACATCCTGGCGCCGGTCGTGGGGTATACTGATATACTAAAGTCTTCTTCATCTTCTAATATCTCGACTTCAGCTTCGTAAACTGTGATTACTTAAACGTATTTAACGCTCGTTTACGTAACTTTTTTGTAGAATAAATGAATGTATATCCGGGGTTCTTCTGTTTCTTTGTCCATCTGATGTTTGCGTCCATGTTGAGGAGAACCACTTAGCAGGGGCTCGCATTTTCCCATAATGTGTTACCTCAAGTTCCATAATTTGCACTTAGTGAAGCCACGATATCCCGCGTTATGTTGCCCGTCTTACTTCCTTCTGGGTTATGTGTCTTAAGTTGGTGAAAAATTAAATTAAGGCTGAATTATTGTTAAATGTTAAGGTATTATAGTACTTGTCTGTCGTGTTGTTAATATAACATAGTTTCACCAGCAGTATGTACTCAAGAGCTTATTAACATCGTTGACGAGTCAGAGACGCAACACTGAACCAATCTATATGAACATTAACACAAAAAATAAATTGTTACATTACATCGACTATCAAGACATAACTTACAATACAAATTAATAAATAATTGTACCAGGCAGATAAAAATATTAGTTACAAAAAATTATGAAAATAGTCTTAATGTTCACGCCAGAACTTACCCCATAACAAAAGCCATACAACATTTTCCCAGTTAAGACTTCGTTAAATACAATCTCAAGCTCCTTCTCAGAAACTGTGTGTTGGTGGTGTGCCACGTGTGGTGTGTGTGTGTGTGTGTGTGTGTGTGTGTGTGACAGCACCTTTGATTTATACAAATATTCACCCAAATGAATAACACCAAGTAATTCACCATGTTATTCACGACTCTTAGATCACTTGGCTTGCGTCTCTCAAAAGGTCGAGCCAGGGTCAGCTGATTCAGTAAACACCGCTCACATTAATAGGGACCTGCCACACTTTGCCATAAACAGATAAATTGTACCGGGAATTATCCCCCCACACACTCATCATTGTCACTTTATGTAACTTGCTGACAAAACCCATGACCCTTCAGGCCTTTTACGCCCTTAATGCATGAGTCATAAAAGCAAGCATGAACTCCGCATGCTTCCCAGTTGGGCACTGTAAACGCTTCTGCGCTTCACCTTGCCCAGGATGTAAGGGGGTGCCCAATAAACTAGCCCCCTCGTGGGCAATCTGTAATCACTACCACTGTATCGCGGCCCAGAGTAGTAGTTGGACATATCACTAGACAGGGAAATTCACACTTAACACAAGTGTTATCTCAAGGTCATATTCACAACACTTCCCTGGACAGAATTCATAATTTATTTTCTCATATTACATCTGTGTGTATACCTGCTACTAGATAAACAGAAAATGCCAAGAAGTGTTTACATCAAGCGCTGCCACTTAAGAGTTCCAAGAACTAAATTAAAACAATTAGTGTGTGTGTGCATGGTGTGAGTGTGCATGGTGTGTGTGTGTGTGAGTGTGCATGGTGTGCGTGTGTGCATTGTGTGTGTGTGTGTGTGTGTATATGGTGTGTGTTTGTTTGTTTGTATGGTGTGTGCATGGTGTGTGTGTGTGTGTGTGTGTATGTGTGTATGGTGTGTGTATGTGTATGGTGTGTGTATGTATGGTGTGTGTGTGTGTGTCTGTGTGTGTATGTGTGTGTATGGTTTGTGCATGTACGGTGTGTGTATGAGTGTGTGTGATTGTGCATGGTGAGTGTGTGACTGTGTATGGGGTGAGTGTGTGTGTGTGTGTGTGTTTCCATTGCCATGAGGATATCATACAATTCTTAAAGCACTGGTCACATGGGCGTATTTTTTTTTAGCAATTTCTTGCCGGAAAGTTATTTCGAGCAATTTTCGAGAAATTCGAGCAAGTTTTTGAAGCATTTTTATTGACAATCGTGATAGTCAATTTCTTGACTATTTCGAGCAAGATTATCAGTTCAAAACCCGGTTAATACCATATTTAATGACACGAAGCTTATTTATCGAGTATTTACCTTGGCTATATATAACATAGATCAATAACATTATGTATAAAATGCACAAACAGTTTTTTACGACACACTAAGTTTATTATTTGGGTGGTGTTTTGGCGTGTTTGTTTACAAAACACAAGCCCATACAGCCGGTCATTCTCCACACACTAACAACCCTCCCTACTGTAACTACGATAGTTGAACCAGTCTATATTAAACACTCGTTCCTCCTCCTCGCCAGCCACTTACGAGTCCCCAATAGTTTTTCTTCGCTTTCTCTCATTTCTTTTTAATAATAACAATAATACCAAGGATAGCTGCTGCGTCGTCTGCATTGTTGTTGTGATGTTCCGTCTCCCTTCTACTCGCACAGCGGCGTTAACTTTTTTCTTGCTGTAGTAACTGAACCAAGAGCCACTCGTGTGACCACATTTGGAAGAAATTACTCGTAATTTCTTGCTCCAAATTAATTGCTCATCAAAGGGATCGTGTGACCGTAACTTAAGTCACCCTTTAAGAAAAACTGTAAATACTGATTCACAAAACTTAAGGATAATTTCTGACTTGGAACCATCGGTGTAATGCAGAAAACAGTTATTGTATTCTAAAACCTACCCAAGAAATCTTTTACCCACTTACGATATAATTCTTTTCTATTCCATCAATAGATGTTATTTTACTTTTTTATACGTATTTTTATTTTAGTAATTTATAAACTATTTTCTTTATATACTTCATTACCTTTTAGTGTAATGAAGAGAATGAATTACAGAAGGTTTTTATAATTATATTGCGAACAATATTTTTCCTCGCAATAAATAAACAATGACGATGATCTTGTTTACAATATGGAGCTTGATGTCTTACTCCATGTTCGTTTATTACATTTTCTGCCATACCCGACTGTTCTTTTCTTTCTTGTGGTGAAGGTTTTTGACAATTGATATATATATAAAGTTGAGTTAAGAATAATGACTCTGATATTATAGCCATTAGGTCCTGAATAATAAGTGGTGTCTAAGTGAACAAATGTATGATGTCTTCAATTACCAGCGTAGTGTGGGGTAACAGTGGGGGTAGAAGCGAAGGGTAGGAGTGAAGGGTGGGAGTAAGGCGTGGGAGTAAGGGGTGGGAGTAAGGGGTGGGAGTAAGGGGTGGGAGTAAGGCGTGGGAGTAAGGGTGGGAGTAAGGGGTGGGAGTAAGGGGTAGGAGTAAGGGGTGGGAGTAAGGGGTGGGAGTAAGGGATGGGAGTAATGGGTGGGAGTAAGGGGTGGGAATCAGGGTGGGAGTAAGGGGTGGGAGTAAGGCGTGGGAGTAAGGCGTGGGAGTAGGGCGTGGGAGTAAGGGGTGGGAGTAAGGGGTGGGAGTAAGGGGTGGGAGTAAGGGGTGGGAGTAAGGCGTGGGAGTAAGGCGTGGGAGTAAGGGGTGGGAGTAAGGGTGGGAGTAAGGGGTGGGAGTAAGGGGTGGGAGTAAGGGGTAGGAGTGAGAGGTAGGTAAGGGTGGGAGTAAAGAGGTTTGGGGAGTGAGTGGTGGGGAGTAAGGGTGAGATAAAGGCATGGGAGTGAGCGTGGGAATGGGGTGGGAGTTGGGGTGTGAGAGTAAAGGGGGGTGGGGAGTAAGGGGTGAGGCAAGGGGTGGGGAGGCCAAGGTGGGAGTGGGGTGCAGAAGATGGGGAGTGGGAGGCTGGGCGGTGGGAGTGTGGAGTGAGGGGGGGTGGGGAGTGGGGTTGCAGTGGGGTGGGGAGTGGGGGTTGGAGTGGGGTGGGGAGTGGGGATGGGAGTGGGGCGTGGAAGTAAGGTGGGATTAGAGGTGGGATTAAGGGGAGGTGGGAGTAAGGCTGAGAATGAGGTGGGAAGTAAGGGTCAGTGAGCAGGGGGTGGCAGTGAGGTAGGAGTAAGGGGTGGGAGCAAGGGGTACGAGTAAGAGGGTGGAAGCAAGGGGTGGAAGCAAGGGGTGGGAGTAAGGGGTATGAGTAAGTGGTAGGAGTAAGTGGTAGGAGTAAGGGGTAGAAGTAAGGGGTAGAAGTAAGGGGTAGGAGTAAGGGGTAGAAGTAAGGGGTAGAAGGAAGGGGTGGGAGCAAGGGGTGGGAATAAGGGGTGGGAATAAGGGGTGGGATTAAGGGGTGGGAGTAAGGGGTAGGAGTAAGGGGTAGGAGTGACGAGTAAGAATGTGGGACAAGAGGGAGGGGTAGCAGTGGGGGGTAGGGTTAGGTTACAAACTTCTATTTACTTCATCATCTGTATCCTACTGGTGATGTTCTCTCTTTACACAATTTGTAAAATAAATAAATATATGGTCAGGTGTAAATGGTAAGAATTTAACAGAGTAATACTGAGGTATTACAAGAAAGAACTAAAAACTGTCCACTGTGTGTATCAACATTTTATAAAAGTATTTGTGAAGCTGTAAAATACTTAGATATAAACTTTTAATTCAACTCTGTAATAAAAATAATTGCAATAATGAATCTAAACAAGAAATGAACTGGGTGAAAAAAATCTACAAAATACTAAAAATATAAAAAAGAAGAATTACAGTAAAACCTGAATCATTGTAATAAACATTATTAAACTTTTCGTTGTTATGACCTAAAACAAACAAGGAAGACTCGTCTAGATTTTCGCTCTGTGAATTAACTCCTTGGATCGCTTTTGGGCAAGAGGGGAGTTACTCCGACTTATTCCGTGAAAATATTCCCAACTGTCCATAGAATCCGTTACAGTTTCCTTTATAGTAAGTGACTCACAAATGATTAATATTCCCATTCACCAATACTTTATTATATCAGAGAACAG
>NW_024754332.1:0-7117 GCF_018991925.1 Homarus americanus | reverse complement strand
TGCTGGAGGGGTGCCCGCGCCTCACACCCCGATTCATGGCACTGAAATCGAGCCCGGGCCTCACACCCCGGGTCATGGCACTGAAAAGGTGCCCGACCCTCAAACCCCGTGTCATATGAAGGGCTGCCCGGCCCTCACACCCCGTGTCATGTGAAGTGGTGCCCGGCCCTCACACCCCGATTCATTGCTCTGTAGGGTTTCCCTGCCCTCACACCCTGTTTCATGGCACTGAAAGGGTGCCCGGCCCTCACACCCCGGCTCATGGCACTAAAGGGGTGCCCGGCCCTCATACCCCGGGTCATGGTGCTGGAGGGATGCCCGGCCCACACACCCCGATTCATGTCACTGAAATCGATCCCGGCCCTCACACTCCGGTTTCATGGTGCTGAAGGGGTGCCCGGCCCTCACACCCCCATTCATGGCACTGAATGGGTGCACGGCCCACACACCCCGGGTCATATCATTGATGGGGTGCACGGCCCTCACACCCCGGGTCATGTCACTGAAAGGGTGCCCGGCCCTCACACCCCGGGTCATAGCACTGAAGGGGTGCCCGGCCCTCATACCCCGGGTCATGGTGCTGGAGGGATGCCCGGCCCTCACACCCCGATTCATGGCACTGAAATCGAGCCCGGCCCTCACACCCCGGTTTCATGGTGCTGAAGGGGTGCCCGGCCCTCACACCCCCATTCATGGCACTGAACGGGTGCCTGGCCCTCACACTCCTGGTCATTTGAAGGGCTGCCCGGCCCTCACACCCCAGTTCACAGAACTGTAGGGGTGCCCGGCCTTCACACCCAGTTTCATGGCACTGAAAGGGTGCCTAGCCCTCACACCCCGGGTCATGGTGCTGGAGGGGTGCCCGGCCGTCACACCCCGGTTCATGACACTGAAGGGGTGCACGGCTATCACACCCCGGGTCATGGACCTAAAGGGGTGCCCGGCCCTCACACCCCGGGTCATGGGGTTGAAGCGGTTCCTGGTCCTCATACCCGGGGTCATGGTGCTGAAGGGGTTCCCGGCCCACACCCCGATTCATGGCACTGAAATCGAGTCCGGCCATCACACCCCAGGTCATGGCACTGAAAAGATGCCCAGTCCTCACACGGCGTTTCATGTGAAGGGGTGCCCGGCCCTCACACCCCGGTTCATAGCTCTGTTGGGGTGCCCGGCCCTCACACCCCTTTTCATGGCACTAAAGGGGTGCCCGGCCCTCACACCCCGGCTCCTGGCACTAAAGGGGTGCCCGGCCGTCACACCCCGGCTCATGACACTGAAGGGGTGCTCGGGCCTCACACTCTGGGTCATGGTGCTGGAGGGGTGCCCGGCCCTCACACCCTGTTTCATGGCACTAAAGGGGTGCCCGGCCCTCACACCCCGGGTCATGGCAGTGAAACGGTCCCGGCCGTCAAGCCCCGGGCCATGGTGCTGGAGGGGTGTCCGACCCTGAAACCCAGGGTCAAGACACTGAAGGGGTGCCCGTAACTGACGCCCCGGGTCATGTCACTGAAGGGATGGCCAGCCCTCACACCCCGGGTCATGGCACTGAAAGGGTGCCCGGCCCTGACGCCCCCGGTCATGTCACTGAAGGTATGCCCGGCCCTCACACCCATGGTCATAGACCTAAACGAGTGCCCGGCCCTCACATCCCGGGTCATGGGGCTGAAGGGGTGCCCAGCCCTCACACCCCGGGTCATGGCACTGAAGGAGTGGCCGGCCCTCACACCCGGTTCATGGCACTGAAAGGGTGCCCGCCCTGACGCCCCGGTCAAGTGTCACTGGGCTGGCATGCCTGGCCCTCACACCCCTGGTCATAGACCCAAACGAGTGCCCGGCCCCCTCACATCCTGGGCTCATAGGGGCTGAAGGGGTGCCCGGGCCTCACACCCCAGTTCACAGCACTGTAGGGGTGCCAGGCCTTCACACCCCGTTTCATGGAACTGAAAGGGTGCCCGGCCCTCACACCCTGGGTCATGGCACTGAAAGGGTGCCCAGCCCACACACCCAGGGTCATGTCATTGAAGGGGTGCCCGGCCCTCACACCCCGGGTCATGTCACTGAAAGGGTGTCCGGGCCTCACACCCCGTGTCATAGCACTGAAAGGGTTCCCGGCCCTCACACCCCGTGTCATGTGACGGGGTGCCCGGTTCTCACACCCCGGTTCATAGCTCTGTAGGGGTGCCCGGCCCTCACACCCCGTTTCATGGCACTAAAGGGGTGCCCGGCCCTCACACCCCGGCTCATGGCACTAAACGGGTGCCCGGCCCTCATACGCCGGGTCATGGCACTGAAGCGGTGCCCGGCCGTCACACCCCTGGCCATGGCACTGAAGGTGTGACCGGCCCTCACACAGCTGGTTATAGACCTAAACGGGTGGCCCTGCCATCACACCTCGGGTCATGGTGCTGAAGGGGTGCCCGGCCCTCACACCCCGGGTCATGGCACCGAAGGAGTAATCGGGCCGCACACCCCGGGTCATGGCACTGAAAGGGTGTCCGGCCCACACACCCCGGGTCATGTCATTGAAGGGGTGCCCGCCCTTCACACCCCGGGTCATGTCACTGAAAGGGTGCACGGTCCTCACACCCCGGGTCATAGCACTGAAGGGGTGCCCGGCCTTCATACCCCGGGTCATGGGTATGGAGCCTGGCCCTCACACCCGGATCTGCACAGAAATCGAGCCTGGCCTCACACCCTGGTCATGGTGCTGAAGGGGTGCCTGGGCTCACACCCCTGTCTGCAGCACTGTAGTGCCTGGCCCTCACACCCCTGCTTCATGGCACTCAAGGGGTGCCCGGCCCTCACACCCGGGCTCATGGCACTGAAGGGGTGCCCGGCTCTGACGCCACGGGTCATGTCACTGAAGGGGTTCCCGGCCCTCACACCCCGGGTCATGGACCTAAAGGGGTGCCCGGCCCTCACACCACGGGTCATGGGGTTGAAGCGGTTTCCGGCCCTCACTCCCTGGGTCATGGTGCTGGAGGGGTGCCCAGCCCTCACACCCCGGGTCATGTCACTGGAGGCGTGCCCGACCCTCACACCCCGATTCTTGGCACTGAAATCGAGCCCGGCCCTAACACTCTGGGTCATGGTGCTGAAGGGGTGCCCGGCCCTCACACCCCAGGTCATGTCACTGAAGGGGTTCCCGGCCCTCACACCCCGGGTCATGGCACTGAAGGGGTGCCTGTCCCTCACACCCCGGGTCATGGTGCTGAAGGGCTGCCTGGCTTTCACACCCCGATTTATGGCACTGAAAGGGTGCCCGGCCCTCAAACCCCGGTTCATGGTGTCAGAGGGGTGCCCGGCCCTCACACCCCTGGTCATGTCACTAAAGGGGTGCCCGGGCCTCACACCCCGGTTCATGGGGTTGAAGCGGTTCCCGGCCAGCACACCCAGGGTCATGGTGCTGATGGGGTTCGCGGCCCTCAAACCCCAGGTCATGTCACTGAAAGGGTTCCCGGCCCCCATACCCCGTGTCATGTCACTGAAGGGGTGCCCAGCTGTCACACTCCGGATCATGGCACTTAAGGGGTGCCTAGCCCTCACACCCCGGGTCATGGTACTGAAGGGCTGCACGGTCTTCACACCCCGGGTCATGGTGCTGATGGGGTGCCCGGCCCTCATACCCCGGGTCATGGTGCTGGAGGGGTGCCCGGCCATTACATCCCGATTCATGGCACTGAAATCGAGCCCGGCCCTCATACCCCGGGTCATGGCACTGAAAAGGTGCCAGGCCCTCACACCCCGTGTCATGGGAAGGGGTGCCCGGCCCTGACACCCCAGGTCATGTGAAGGGGTGCCCGGCACACACACCCTTTTTCAAAGCACTGTATGGGTGCTCGGCACTCACACCCCGTTTCATGGCACTTAAGGGGTGTCCGTCCCTCACAACCAGGTTTATGACACTGAAAGGGTGCCCGGCCCTCACACCCCAGGTCATGTCATCACTGAAGGGAAGCCCGCCCACCCCAGGTCATGGCACTGAAGGGTGCCCAGCCCTCACACCTCGTGTCTCATGGTGCTGAAGGGGTGCCCAGCCTCAAACCCCAGGTCATGTCACTGAAGGGGTGCAGCACCACTCAGGGTCATGGTGCTGGAGAGGTGCCAACCCCTCACACCCCAGGTCATGTCTCTAAAGGGTGCCAGCCCTCACACACAGGTCATGTCACTTAAGGGTGCATGGCCCTCACACCCCGGGTCATGGACCTAAAGGGGTGGCTGGCCCTCACACCCCGGGTCATTGGGTTTAAGCGGTTCCCGGTCCTCACACCACGGGTCATGGAGCTGAAAGAGTGCCCGGCCTTCACACCCCGGGTCATGTCGCTGAAGGGGTGCACGGCCCTCACACCCCGGGTCATGGAACTAAAGGGGTGCCCGGCCCTCACACCCCGGGTCATGTCACTGAAGGGGTTCCCGGCCCTCACACCCCGGGTCATGGCACTAAAGGGATGCCTGTCCCTCACACCCCGGGTCATGTCACTGAAGGGGTGCCCGGCCCTCACACCCCGATTCATTTCACTGAAGGGGTGCCTGACCCTCACACCCCGGGTCATGTGAAGGGGTGCCCGGCCCTCACACCCCGGTTTGCAGCACTGTAGGGGTGCCCGGCCCTCACACCCCGTTTCATGGCACTGAAAGGGCGCCCGGCCCTCACACTCCGGTTCATAAGACTGAAGGGGTGCCCTTCTTTCCCAGGTCCTTGGCACTGAAAGTGCCCAGCCCACACACCGATCCATGGTGCTGGAAGGTGCCCGGCCCTCCCACCCCGGGTCACTGGCACTAAGGGGTGCCTGGCCCTCACACCCCGGGTCATGGTGCTGAATGGGTGCCCGGCTTTTCACCCCGATTCATGGCACTGAAAAGGATGCCTGGCCTCACACCCGGGTTATGTCACTAAAAGGATGACCGGCCCTCACACCCCGGGGCATGGTGCTGAAGCGGTGCCCGCTTTCCACACCCCGATTCATGTCATGAAGGGTGCCCGGCACCACACCCCCGGGTCATGGTGGCTGAGGGTGTCGGCCCTCACACCCCGGGTCATGGGGTTGAAGTGGTTCCCGGCCATCACACCCCGGGTCATGGTGTTGATGGGGTGCCCGGCCCTCACACCCCGATTCTTGGCACTAAAATCGAGCCCGGCCCTAACACTCTGGGTCATGGTGCTGAAGGGGTGCCCGGCCCTCACACGACGATTCATTTCACTGAAGTGGTGCCAGACCCTCACTCCCTGGGTCATGTGAAGGGGTGCCCGGCCCTCACACCCCGGTTCGCGGCACTGTAGGGGTGCCCGGATCTACCACCCCGTTTCATGGCAATGAAAGGGTGCCGGGCCATCACACCCCGGTTCATGACACTGAAGGGGTGCCCGGCCCTCACACCCCGGGTCATGGAACTGAAGGGGTGAACGGCCCTCACACCCGGGTCATGGACCTAAAGGGGTGCCCGGCCTTCACACCACGGTTCATGGGGTTGAAGCGGTTCCCGGCCCTCACACCCCGGGTTATGTCACTGAAGGGGTGCCCGGCCCTCACACCCCAGGTCATGTCACTGAAGGGGTTCCCGGCCCTCACACCCCGGGTCATGGAACTGAAGGGGTGCCTGTCCTCCACCGCAGGTCATGAAGGGGTGCCCTTTTGCCCACACCCTTTTTCAGCTTACTGTATGGGTGCTCGCTTGAGTCACCCCATTTCATGGCATAGGGTGCCCGGCCCTCACACCCCTGTTCATGGGGTTGAAGCGGTTCCCGGCCAGCACACCCCGGGTCATGGTGCTGATGGGGTTCCCGGCCCTCAAACCCCGGGTCATGGTGCTGGAGGGGTGCCCGGCCCTCACACCCCGGGTCATGTCACTGAAAGGGTTCCCGGCCCTCATACCCCGTGTCATGTCACTGAAGGGGTCCCCAGCTGTCACACTCCGGATCATGGCACAAAAGGGGTGCCTAGTCCTCACACCCCGGGTCATGGTACTGAAGGGCTGCACGGTCCTCACACCCCGGGTCATGGTGCTGATGGGGTGCCCGGCCCTCATACCCCGGGTCATGGTGCTGGAAGGGTGCCCGGCCATTACATCCCGATTCATGGCACTGAAATCGAGCCCGGCCCTCATACCCCGGGTCATGGCACTGAAAAGGTGCCAGGCCCTCACACCCCGTGTCATGTGAAGGGGTGCCCGGCCTTCACACTCCCGTTCATAGCTCTGTAGGGGTGCCCGGCCCTCACACCCCGTTTCATGGCACTAAAGGGGTGTCCGGCACTCACACCCCGTCTCATGGCACTGAAGGGGTGCCCGGCCCTAACACCCTGGTTCATGTCACTTATGGGGTGCCCGGCGCTCACACCCCCGGTCATGGTGCAGGAGGGGTGCCCGGCCCTGACACCCCGGGTCATGTGAAGGGGTGCCCGGTACACACACCCTTTTTCAAAGCACTGAATGGGTGGCCGGCACTCACACCCCGTTTCATAGCACTTAAGGGGTGCCCGTCCCTCACACCTCGGGTCATGGCACTGAAGGGGTGCCCGGCCCTCACACCCCGTGTCATGGTGCTGAAGGGAAGCCCTTCTTCACGGGTCTCGCCCAGCACAGAAAGTGCCAGCCCTCCCCACACCTCGTGTCATAGTGCTGAAGGGGTGCCCGGCCCTCAAACCCCGGGTCATGTCACTGAAGGGGTGCCCGGCCTCCTCCAGGTCATGGTGCTGGAGGGGTGCCCAGCCCTCACGGATCATGTCTCAAGGTGCCAGCCCTCACACCCCGGGTCATGTGTCACTCCAAGGGTGCACGGCCCTCCCACCCCCAGGTCATGGACCTAAAAGGGTGGCCAGCCCTCCACCCAGGTCGTGGGTTTAAGCGGTTCCCGGTCCTCACACCACGGGTCATGGAGCTGAAAGAGTGCCCGGCCTTCACACCCCGGGTCATGTCGCTGAAGGGGTGCACGGCCCTCACACCCCGAGTCATGGAACTAAAGGGGTGCCCGGCCCTCACACCCCGGGTCATGTCACTGAAGGGGTTCCCGGCCCTCACACCCCGGGTCATGGCACTAAAGGGATGCCTGTCCCTCACACCCAGGGTCATGTCACTGAAGGGGTGCCCGGCCCTCACACCCCGATTCATTTCACTGAAG
>NW_024754331.1:0-16645 GCF_018991925.1 Homarus americanus | reverse complement strand
CACATACATTACCACAGCCACATAGTAACAGACACATACATTACCACAGCCACATAGTAACAGACATACACTCCCACAGCCACATATTAACAGACACATACATTACCACAGCCACATAGTAACAGACACATACATTAACACAGCCACATAGTAACAGGCACAAACATTAACACAGCCACATAGTAACAGACACATACATTACCACAGCCACATAGTAACACACACATACATTACCACAGCCACATAGTAACACACACATACATTACCACAGCCACATAGTAACAGACACATACATTACCACAGCCACATAGTAACAGACACATACATTACCACAGCCACATAGTAACACACACATACATTACCACAGCCACATAGTAACAGGCACATACATTACCACAGCCACATAGTAACAGGCACAAACATTACCACAGCCACATAGTAACAGGCACATACATTACCACAGCCACATAGTAACACATATACATTACCAGAGCCACATAGTAACACACACATACATTACCAGAGCCACATAGTAACACACACATACATTACCACAGCCACATAGTAACACACACATACATTAACACAGCCACATAGTAACACACACATACATTACCACAGCCACATAGTAACACACACATACATTACCACAGACACATAGTAACGAACACATATACAGCTACATAGTACCACACATGCCACATAGTAACACACACATACATTACCACACATAGTAACACACATATATTACCACAGCCACATAGTAACACACACATACATTAACACACATAGCCACATAGTAACACACACATACATTACCACAGCCACATAGTAACACACACATACATTACCACAGACACATAGTAACGAACACATACTTTATCAGCCGCATTGTAACATACATACAATACATTAACACACCCGCATGGTAACAAATGCATACATTAACACACCCTCATGGAAACAAATGCATACATTAACACAGACACATACTAAACACCAATGCCATTATTTACAGTTAATCTGCTGCAGAATTAAAATGCCCAATTCATTCAATATTGCTTTTCTTCACTAACTTAGTTCTTTAATGTAACTTATTATCAAGCATATCAGTGTCATAAAAAGATTGACTCCACAGAACTCTTTATGTGTACGGTCAAGTATGTCAGGAAATTTCGGTCATATTTAACATACTGGAAAAACTTTGTCCTAATAAAAGTATATACATTCTGAAATATATATTTATATTTTTCTGTGGTACATAATTAATCACATTCATTAGGCTGTATTTATATTTCCTTGGTTTAAAAATTTGTGTACAAATTTATTTTTCCGTCAACTAATGTAAATAATTTCCTTAAACACAACCAATAGTGACTTATAATTGTGTGTAATCTTTGTGAGGATAATTAAACATACTGTACACCTTCCCTGGCATCCTTAAAAGGTTCTACGACTCGTTTAATCAGAAGGGATGTCAATAAACTCAGAATTAAACTGTATGAGAACCTTTTATGCCTAGTATATCTGAAACTTGCTGCTTATTCAAACGTCAACAACTAAATTCTTATGAAAGCGAAATTATAAACTAGATATCATGTGTTCGTTAATATTAAGGAAATAGTGGTAAGTGACGACATATATATATATATATATATATATATATATATATATATATATATATATATATATATATATATATATATATATATATATATATATATATATTAATACAGTTCCTTTATGCTTCTACGTAGGCACTTAATGATCGATAAATAATTTAGAGTCAGTGTTTACAAGAGGTAAATTAAGAGTTGAGGTGCAGTAGTTGCCGGTGGGGGGTGAGGCTGTAACCCCCGGAGTTCTCGTGGCAGCGACGCTTCCCTCTGATCCTGGCACACCCGGAAATGTAACCCACCCAGTCTAACGTCACTTGGACATCAAACGAAAAACCTAAAACAAATATAAATTATATTCTAATTGGAAGCCGTATCTGAGGAGGCAGTGAGTGTCATGTGTGTTACGTGAACGGAAACAGGCGGCCGCTGGACTTAATGGAGTGAGAATATTTACGATTGTTTATATTATTGAAATATCACCGCGAATAATCGAAAGATATGTTCCAGCTATATTTAAAATATGGAGATATAATGATCGTATGCATATTTAGCTGATTCTGGTTAATTATCATCTAAATTTAGCCTCTACATAGCTTGCTTCAGTATAAATGAATATACTGTACAGGCATTATGCATCCATTTCAGAGGTACCCGGCCATCAAGAGGAAATTTGAGTAAACTGGATATCATCTCACTGAAATGTTCAGTAAATGTCCAGACAGAGTGCAGAAACCAGAGGCCGCAAGACGGTATGGAACATGTGTACAATTTGTACAAGATATGTGGTGTTTTTTATTTGGGAATATTGAAGTAGATTATCATGAAAAATGTGTCAGACATATTCAAGTGTAATATGAAAAAATAATAATAATCTCGTGTACCCTTACTGGTGTTAGATATAGCCTACATCGTCAGGAGAAGTGTGTTAGTGTACAAACTTGACCAATCTTATATGTACTTAAACTTAAACTTTAATTGTCGATGTGTAGTGCATGATCTAATCTATAGATTATGCGCTTAAAGACCTTAACTGTTGAAGATCAGTAATACATTACTACATTAAGATCAACAAGAAACACTACACAGGTGGTTTATCATCTCACCTTCAGTAAGGCAACAACTTGTGAACTTCAGTATCAGTTTATCAGCATTTTGATGAATAAAGTATAGGATACCGCAAGGCTCCATATTGGGCCCAGCTTTATTTCTTATATTTTATCAGTCATTTAACTCCAGATAATATATTGATGAGAGTAACCCATGAGACACTTAAATATTAATCTTGAGCAAGAATATAAAAATGGGCTAAAATTCCATCCCCTATTCCTTATTAAGGATTAACAAAAAAATCCTGGACATTGTATTTCAAATGCAGAGAATATTAATAAAACTGGCGAAGATTCTATTAACACATCAATTTGTCTGATCAGTCAGAGATGACGACCTAAGTTGTCAAAGCCACACAAAATGCATCACGATAGAATATTCAATCAGTCTGGTGTACTGTGATATACACACTAGACACAACATGTACAATCCATTCAGGAAACTGGAAGACAAATTTCCAATCAATTTGGTGTTGTGCATCAGACAAGGGATTTTCTCTTAGATTCCCCTACACTGCCTTTCTTACTCTTTTATATTTAAAATATAACTTACTATCATAAAATTGTCATAAAAAATATCCGTAGAGCTCTTATACAGTTAAAAAAAAGAGTAATTATAAACAATTAACAAAAGGCTAAACTCATAAGCGTTAAATACAATGAAAAACTCTTACACTACTGTGGCTAGTACAATAATTTAGTACATTAAAGAACATTAGTTATATTTATATTATTTTAATAATTAATATGCATCTCAATACCCAAAGTTTCTTTTTTTCAGCATATAGTAAAATATATTTTCTCAAAACCCACATCAGTACCTTACAGTGCTGTCCACAACACACATCTCCCCTCAACAATGTAAACAAGCAAAAGGATGTGAGAGCCTTGTGCATGGTTTATCAGAACACTGTCCTGCACCACACTTGTTGCTTATTGTAACACCTACTGAATTCTTATACAACTGTCAACTGATAAATGACCAACATGACTTAGACGTGTATATTTAGGTTGTAGGAATGTCCACTATAGTACAGGTATTATATATATATATATATATATATATATATATATATATATATATATATATATATATATATATATATATATATATATATATATATATATATATATATATATATAGCCTCCCCTTTGTTGAAGGAGAATGAAATTAAATGTAATGGATTTTATGAAAATTACAGTAGTGTCTTTATTCAGCAGGTAGGGGAGGGCCATAACTTGCACAGGAATTCTCGGGAGAAGAACAAACCCCAAAACATCTTGAAAAGCCTTAGTCGATCAGAAAATTAACACACTTCATTTAAGATTCCTCACACACTAAGATAATATGATATTTTAATTGGACTTCAGACCAACGTCAGCCGGCAGTGTCATGCTCGCTACAGGAACCACCGGCCGCTAGATTTCATGAAGTATTGGTGTGTAAAAGACGATCATATTTCAACGAGAATATTCCGGCGAAAACTCAAACATGTTTCAGATGTACATTAAAAGTGAGAAATAAAATGATAGTCAGACAGTTTGTTCTTTAAACTGCCGCTACGATGTTAGATATTCCATTGGAAACAGCGGTACACACGAACCAGGATACAGGTGATCTGACAGCTACATTCCTGATAGGCAGCAAAAAGCTAGTCATCAGTAAAATAAGGAGTACCACAATAACACACACAGGCTTGACATTAACCTTGAGCAATGACTTTTGTAAATGATATTCCCTGATTAACTCTAGCTATAAAAAAATATAAATTATCTGACAGCAAAAAATCCTACTTAATTTACAGACTATAAATTTTCAAAATGGCTAAGAATTTGCAACCTGAATAACATGCTAAATTTCTCTGAATAGTCAGTGATGATCACCTGAACTGCTAAAGCCACATAAAATGACAAATATTTAATTAGTCTGATGGACTGTTTGATCTATAAAGCTAAGACATGCAACATCAATCTGGTCAAGTGTATCAGACATGCCAACGTTTAACTTAAAGTATTTTCAAGAACACTCGCCGCACTTTTATTATCACTGTCACACAAGGAAGGAATTCCCAAAAACTTAATGCAACTCAAGGCTGATAATTATGGCAATCTACCATAAATTAATCAGTACTCTTACAAAAAGCAAAATCATACTAACATAATGGTTATGAATATTGCTAAACAAAATAAAGGTATCTAACTTTTTATTCCAAAATATATTTTTATTCAAATTAATGTTCTTTAATTTATAAAAACGTCCATAAAAATTTGCTCCAAGTAGCAATATACATTTTCTCAAACTAACGTCAGTGATTTATGGTGGTGTGCAAAAGGTGTCAAAACAAGATAAACAAACATACATACACCTTCCCTCACCAGCTTAAATAGTTTCCTCGTGTGTTATAGCCAAGAGTAATGTTCATAAACTACATGAGGACCTGTGTGTTGGTTTAACTCACGTGTTATTCTCTATATACCTGGCAGCTGTTGCTTCTTGTAATATTAGATATTACAAGATTCTTGTACCGAATTCTTATTAACTAAAACATAAAAAGCTTATTTAATATATATATATATATATATATATATATATATATATATATATATATATATATATATATATATATATATATATATATATATTGTATCAACCCAATATACTGGCTCAGTGCTTGGTGAGAGACTGGATAAACGCTGACCAGACTAAAAATAATTGTAATGAAAAAATAAGCCACACGAAGCGATCTTTGATCCTTGGTTCGCCGGGTTGGAAAAAAGTGCGGTGGGGGAGGGGGGCGCTCTGGTCGGGCGCGTCGAGGAAGCCGTACCCCTGTGCAACTAAACCCATTTCAAGGCAATTCATACATAAAATAAAAGGCTTGATAAAATCATATGGCGCTTTTAAAACTAAATTACACCTATACAAGCCAGTGGGGGTGTTGTGTCCTAGTTGTACCCGAGCCTCCGCACTTCATGAACTTCGGGTATGTGCAACTTGACAACATTGCAAAATTATCCAAATGTGAAAAGAACTAATAATCATATACGTATACCTTTACCTGACTGGAGGAGCGTATCGCCAGTAAATGATTTCTGGGTCTGAACTTTAACACTACAGAGTTAGAGTATCCATGAATGTATCACGTATCGAGTTGAGGTGCGTGTTTGGGCATCTTCGAACTAAAATTAAAATGTCTAGGGCCGAAACACTCGTCAACGAGAACCAACACACAGGTGATCCGCCAATATATATTGATACCGACAACAAAATAACTTGTGAACTGTAGAAGCAGTTTATCAGTTCTATATTACGGCAAATAACATAAGGCTTCAGTTTAGGTCTAGCAGAGAGAGAGAGAGAGAGAGCTATAACAGATCTTAGATGATTATTCAACAATTAACCATTACGTCATACCCTACTACTCTTACGTTAACACCAGTTACACGTAGGTATGTATGTATGTATGTATGTATGTCACTCACGCCAAAACTGAACTGAACTAATCCATAGAAGAGGACCCGAATTTCCCCATTAAAACACGGGATTTTATTAGGTTAAGTCAGGTTATTTTATGGATAAATCAGATTAGGTTTGGAATGGTTTGGTTCGGTTAGGTTCAGAAGAGGTCAGGCTAGGATAGGGGTTGGCTAGGCCTGGGGTACTTTAGGTGAAGGTTTGGCTAGGTTAGAATAGATTAAATCAAGTTAGGGTAAAAGATGGTTCTGTTGAATAAAATTTGGTCAGGTTAGTTAGGTATGTTAGATTAGGTTACATTACATGATATTACATTAGGTTAAGTTTTTTATACTGTTACGTCGGCTTTGAGATTGATATTTATTCAGTACAATCGCCATATAAGTTCACAGTGGTTCAGCGTATATACAGTATATAGACGGCACAGGTACACAAACAATGTACATATATAGTTAGATTAGGTTAGATTAGGTTAGGTTAGGCTTGGTTTATGTACGAGGTTATGTAAGTTTAGGTTAGGTTATATAGTTACATTAGGTTACGTTAGTTTAGTTTAGGTAGTTACATTAGCTAGATTTACTTGATACATTAGGATACGTTATATCAAGTTTAGTTTGATTTTTAGTCCGAATACGACAGAAACCCATCAAAATTTCACTGCAGTTGTCCCACGCTGATCTAAGGCTTTCTTTGTTTATGTTGACCTCTGTTATATTTTTCGTTCCTAAACTTGTAAAACCGCTGCTGGCACATCCCATATATTGTTTTGTATGTGGCTTGGTGTTTCACGACCCGCGGTTGCTATGGCCTGTGTGTGTGTGTGTGTGTGTGTGTGACGGAATGTGTGTGTGTGTGTGTGTGAATGTGTGTGTGTGTGTGTGACGGAATGTATGTGTGTGTGTGTGTGTGTGTGCTTGTGAGGTAGTGTGTGTGTGTGTGTGTGTGTGTGACGGAATGTGTATGTGTGTGTGTGTGCTTGTGAGGGAATGTGTGCGTGTGTGTGCTTGTGAGGTAGTGTGTGTGTGTGTGTGTGTGTGAAACAAGGAAATATGATATATAAGCAGAGAAATAGAGAAACAAATATTTTGATACACCGAAAGAGATATACAAACAAATGGGGACTGATCCATGCCATAATATCCAATTGCATGTTAACTGCCTCCATAAACACAAGCAAATATATTGTTATGACCATTGTTTGTACAACTATAATGCACACACAAAATATAGCCAGGTATAAAATTATAATAATAATTAGAGGTCAACAATTTTTTTTAACAATTATAACAAATCTCTTTTTCAGTCCCACACTTAGGGCTAAAATGGACCCAAACACTAGATTGGGTGTTTTGGGTGAACTTTAACGGGTCGAATGGATACAGCACTCGCCTCCTGTTCCAGGGATCGGTAGTTCGATTCCCGGGCACTCCCAGTTCACCCATTTGTAATGGGTACCTAAGGTTATAACTTGGGGAAGTGAAAGCGGTCGAGTGCAGTACCGAACATGCTGTCTCCTTATGTACCGAAGGTTTAGTATACATTGTGCTGTATCCACACTGTCCTTTACCGGCAGTCATGCCTATGGGACTCACCATCACTTTTCAACATATATAAATACAATATAACATCAAGAATCGTAAAAATTCTGATGTATTACAAAGATAACATTTGTGACTCCCTGATACTATCTGGCCCTTGAGTACTACCCCTGATAACCAGCTACCCCTTGAACACTATTTATACCACCTGTCCCTTGAGCATTGCCCGCATCAACTGGGATTACAGCCCGCACACCTGTCTTATATATTTTATTAAATGATAAATTTAATGACTCTGTCAAGTTAAACATCTACAGTATAACGTTGATACAATCGTTCAACTGCTGTATGTGACCAAGAGGAATGTTTGTTTATATATAATTAAGTTATCAGGATATAAAACCTAGCGTTGATATTTATCCTTCTATTAAAATTTTGATATACAGTATGTTGAGAAAAGATTATGATGACCAGAATTTACAGAAATTAACATGATTACACCAACAGTGCACCAAAATGTTCAAAAATACTCATGGATACACCAAAGGTTCAGAAATGTCCTGCATACAAAACAGTTCTGAAATGCTAACGACTACACCAGATATTAAAA
The DNA here is from genome assembly GCF_018991925.1 of Homarus americanus. Lineage (NCBI taxonomy): Eukaryota > Metazoa > Arthropoda > Malacostraca > Decapoda > Nephropidae > Homarus > Homarus americanus. The sequence goes on along the minus strand of NW_024754331.1, from coordinate 8,297 downwards.
GAAGTTTAATACTACACCAAAGATTAAAAAAATAAATACTCATGATTACAGGTTCAGAAATTCGCATTAATTCACCAAACAGACAAAAACGCTCATGATAATACGAAATGATCAAGTAAAACTTATTAACCTAAAACAAACTTGCTCAAGATGTTAGTCAGCATAAAAAAATCCTTAATACAAATCAGCGTTATATGTAAGTCTATAATTCTGTTAAACACAAGAAATATATAATGTATAAACCTGCTTATAACCCACATAGTGACAGACAGTATTTTCATTCACCAGTGCAATTAAATGAATAATATATAAAATTGTATTAAGGATGAATGTACAATGGTGTATAAACTATCACAGCTCAGAGAATAATACTTCGTACACTGGTGCAGCGAAATGCATAGTGGATTGTGAATTAGTGCAATGGAATGCATAGTGTTTTAAGGGGCGAGTTCAGGGGGTTAAACTTTCGCACCATACTGTTTTGGGAGTTTATATGTGTGCTAGAGACGTTTTTGGTGTGTTTCTCGGAGACCAAAATCAGTGTCACGACAAATTTAAAACTCACGAATCTCCAAAAATTAGTGACAAGTCAAATTTAAACCCCAGAGATTATCACTTATGGGCCTCTTAAAATGAGTATCATGGTAAACTTAAGCCCCTGACATACACATACACGTCTCCTTTACACATATTAACGCCATAAACAATAATGTGTCAACTAAGAACCTTTTTATACCGCCATCGTCACCACGTATCAAACCTCCATTTACCCACCACCGATGTTATTATAGTGTGCTTCAATAACTAAGGTCTTTAACCGCGTAGTCTAGCTTAGTACTACGCCAGGCATTAACTGCTGTGACAGAAATTAAGAGATACACCTCCTTACCACTTCTTCATTTCTCCCTTTCGACTGAACTCCTGCAAGAACCTGAATTCCATCTTTTTCATAGTATTGAAGTGAAGAGTTATAATACATTCAATTATTTTCGCTCTCAAGTTCGGAAATTCTCACACAGTATCAACCGTAAAGGAATAATCAACTCGATAGCAGTGTGGCAACTTGTCTAATGTGTCACGATTTAGTTGTTAAGTGTAAAGAATTAAAATAAAAATCGACTGTTCAATACAAACCAATCTGAAAGTTCTCACCCTTGAGTTGGAAAATTCTACATGTTTTTAATACATAACACATAAACAGGAATTCGTACGACAAAAATACAAGAAAATAAAATACAGACTAAATGTATTGTAACGTATTCTAATTTCCTCTTGGTGCGTTACTAAGGGACACTGAGCCACCCAACGAACTTCAACTATCAACCCTGAAACATTTATTCGGCAACAGTTACAGGCTGAAGGTTACTGGCTTTTACTCTGACACATGTTAATATAATTAGACATTTTTTTTCAACTTATATAAAGAAGGAATACACAGAAAAGACCGAGTAACTCTTGTTCGTTATAATTTGGAACAGTAATCGTAGATGATCAAGATATTTATGAAAAACTAAAAAATATATGATATTGCTTCAAATACAACAAAAACAAAACTGACAATGGTATTCATAATAATAATAATTTTTATATAAGTTAATAACACTATAAGATTACTAATAACATCAATAATTTCTAAATAATAATAATAATAATAATAATAATAATAATAATAATAATCTCTAACACAAGGAGCACTAAGGTAAATTTAATTAAACTCACAAAAAAGGTAATTTGTTCTCTTCAAGGTCATCACTAAGTCACATAACCCAATACAGTAGCCAAGCAAGTCATGTCCGGTATCTGTTATACTTCTTGTTACAGACATTTTTTTTCAGCCTCAGTAATATTATTTCGTCGTGTTGTACTTCTATAACACTAACAACACTATTACTGAAGAAGTCGGTTGTATATTTTTTCTTACATCAGCAACACAACAACTCTTATGGTGTCAACTTACAACACCAGCAATGATACAACTTTTTTATTCGTCTTAAAACATCAGCAATATTATTACTTTCGTGTACTTTGATCTTAAAGTACTAGAAACATTATATATTTTATATAGTACTATTTTTCTTTGTATTTTAATTTTAGAAGACCAATAATATTTTAGCATTTCTGTGTTTTAACCTAACACAGGCAGTGTTAGTAATATATTTAGTATCTTACACAAACAGTAATAATAATATTTGTACTGTATATTCTAATCTTACAACACCGGAAATAAGACTAATTACGTCATTCTAATCTTACAGTATTATCGCTAATAGTTATTGCGCCTTCATTTCAACAATAATGTTAACAATACGAACATTTTTTGTGAAATGTTTTAGCGCTGTAACATTTAAAAACATTGTGCTGCAACCTTACAACTTTGGTGTCACATCAGTCTTAGTTTGTTACCTTGTATTACACCACAACTGTTAGTTCTCTAACCTTGTAACACTGAAAACTGACAGAACAGTTCTGTAGTATTATAACAAACAAAATTACATAACATATTTTGGGTTGTAGTCTTATAACACTGTTGAAGTCTTGTAACTATGGTAACGTTATAAAACAAATTTAGTGCTGTTCTTTTTCATCCTAGAGATACACTAGCAGGCATGTAAACCAACATTTAAATATTGTCATATAAAATTTACTATATCATAAATATAATAAACCTTATCTGTACCCTATGATTTTGCAAAGAGGTGGTACACATGTAAGCTATATACAGTATATATATTCTGCTTAGCTTAAAACATAACTTGTAAGATATACGATACGAATTCCTTTTACCAGAAACATTGTACTAACAACACAGGTCATTATAACTCGGCGCAGCAGTTAGCAGACCTCAAACTTCTACACACAAGTCGAGACAAAATTTGATTCTTGTTAGCGAAAAATAGGAAGAAAAAATATCACAGGTATAATAACTGATAGTCGGTGAGTACATCATGATATACCAACTTATTCTAATCCAACTTCGATACAGTAAGAGGCTTTAACTCCTTGAGTACGATACCTTTATCCTCTGAATGTGATGACTCAAACTCTAAGGTATAATACTTACCTGATACCTGGAGAAAATGGAAAGAATAATCGCTGCAGTGGTGTGTTTAGGAGGGAGACAAAATAAAGATGCAATACCACAACAATAACTCGTGTATACTATAGCCAGGAAACCAAATCTACAATACTCCAAACTATTTTATTACTAAGCTTCAACATCTAAGGACTTTTAAGCGTGTCATCAACAATTAAATGTAAAAAGATGTTCCTCTCTCTCTAAGGCGAGTCAAAGAGGTATTTACAAACACCAGCATTGTTGACCTGGAGCGGTCTTATCCAAGTGTTGGGTTTGCTTTAATTATTCTGACTATTGCACTTCTCCCTCTTACCCTTCTCTTTCTCTCTCTCTCTCACTCATTCTCTTTATCGACTTTCATCTCTGTCTGTATCTATTTTTCTATCAGTTTATCCCTTTTTTCTATATATACTTCTATCTTATTGTCTATCTTTAAAAGCATCTATCTCTCTCTGTCTATCCGCCAATCTACTTCTCCAGACAGCTACCTGACCGACTTATCAATCTGTCTATACATTCGCCTCTCTCTTCCTCTCCCTCTCTCGCTCTCTCTTAAGTCTTCCCTCCCTCTCTTTCTCCTTTTTCATCCCTCTTCCCCTCCCTTCCCATACGCAGTCAGTTCATCGCCCCAGTTAGAGCCACTCAGACTTCCTCAATTCCTCAGCAGTTATTGTTTAAAGGGACATGTGGCAACTGCAACAACAATAACAACAGGGCGCTGTCTGGAGGAAGAGTAGTGTTCTATCAGTTTAAGTAGGCCGTCTTACACACACGCACGCACACACACACACATACACACACACCGTATTAATATGCACAGATAAACGCTCGTTTATGCACACATACATTAACCGACATGCAAAAACATTTTTGCCCACATATTAACACATACAAGCACACACGCATATACTGTACTGCATACATTCTTATATACTGTACATGAGCACACATAAATATTTTTACACACAAACAGACATTCGTTTGAAATCACACATATACATATATACACACGTACAAACACATTTATGCACATAGAAGCACACTCATCTGCATTACTGTCCACACAAACTGTCATTTGAAAACAGAAATCAAATCATAATAAAATTTCTACACCATAATCAGAGGTCAGCAAATTTCTTCTAACATAAACTCAAAGTAAACTTAATGTACATTACGATGACCTTAAAACACCTATGTAAAGTCTCTTAGAAAAATTATCTTTATAAAATTCATAAATTCAAATTTATTTAGAATTTTGAATAACGATGTTGAGTGAAGGGAAACGCTTAATATAAACTATTCATATTTTATTTGTTCTTTTTAGTCTATTTCTCTTAAGTCTTTTCTTATATTATCAGGTATCACACAGCATCTCCTTAGTCCAGTGCTCATCGTTCCCTCAATCTTTACAATTATTTTAACCTTACAATAACATTCGCTTCTTTTGTTTATAAATCTCGCTCAGTCGTTCCTTCTCTGGTCTCAATGTGTTGTGCCTACCAAACATATTTCAATACCTATTTGACTAAGTTGGAAACATTACATGACTAATATATGCACTCACTATGTTTCTCATCCATTAGTCAACACAGGTATATGTAAAATATTATATTATTTTCAGACACAGGAACAAATTTTGCTTTGAATAAATATGACTCAGTTTTCACAAGGGTCCTTCTATATTGACTCTTTGACTTGACTTAAGCAAACTGATTTTCAATACGTGGTAGCTATTAACTAACCTAAATATTTGGTTCTAATGTATTACTGCCCAACAACAATCAAGGTCTTTAAGTATGTTCTTTAGACCAAACAATGCACTAGACATCAGCAATTAAAAATCAAGCGATATATTACATGCACACTTCGTGACTTTAATTCAGAATTGTTAACCTTTATACCGCGGCAATTTTGTCAACCCTGGAACTCATTAATTTAAATCAAATTCCAAGACAGTTCAACCTTTTCCTCACCTAGTTAAACTCATCCGAATTAGACTCAAATATTATAATTTTCTCACCCAAAGATGGTTCAAGTAGACTTCATTTTGCATCTAAAACAGTCTTTTGATCTAGTACAAAAGCTAAGGTGAAATAGTAGGAGAGGACAATATAATTATTTCAGCTAATTCCACAGGTAATATTTTATGGTCATAGCTCGTAACATAAATCCAGAATTATAATTTGTTTCTGGATATTATCATTAACTTATCAATACTTCACTATAATTTAATTGAGACTTTATTGATTTTTATATACATTTTTTTTAACAAGGAACAAAATTATTGCTGTCTGGGAAAGGATATTGAGTTCATTACCCGTAACTTAGTGGTGTTTGTGTATGGTTATATATAGTCAATAATACATATGATGATGTTAAAAAGCCCCTAGAATGAACTACAGTATGTGAACCGCTGTTAAAACTTTGTCGTAATTCGTAATCGTGATCCTAAGTCTGACGAATGTTTGAAGGAAGGCCATGTGTATCACACCAGATTGGTATTTAAAAAACTTGTATTTTTTTATAACCAGATGACCGACAACTGGGTGAGGTGTCACAGCCCAGTCGAGTATTTCACAAAAGCTCTTGGCTAAGTGAATGTTTCGCGTTGTTGTTCCATGAAAAACGTTCACTAGAAGCAACACTCGTCTCTAGTGCAGCACAAATTTAACTCCAACACAAAAGTTTCAGGCAAAAAAATAAAAACAAAAGGAAAATGACGCAAGGAGAGTATAAGCATTTAGAAACCATCGAATGTTTTTAGTTTTTCCTGGGCTGCGGGAACATAGGAGAGTTTTAAGCATCTAATTTGCATAATGCATGAGTTTTAGTAATAAATAATGACAGCGAGAGCACACCAGGCTTTACGGAGAGCCTGACCTGGGTCTGTTATACGAGGTGTGGGCTCTCCTGGGGGGGCGGGGTGTTCGTCCTCATGCTAGACTTAGTAAAACATGTGATTATTTGTAGTTTCCGGGTTACTGTTACACTGTGTGGGTAACCATGAGCCCCTGCGATATGGTGTAACGTCATCAATATTTATCTCCTCTTGAAGGTAACAGACATGTCATTATTGTGGATTTTCTTCCTGTTTTCCTCTTCATTCTTTCATTTTTTCTTTCATTCTTCTTGGAGATAATTCACAAACCATCGCCACTTCATCAATCTTGAGCTAATTAATTTGAAGTTTGAAATTTAATTAATCTTAATTTCTCTTTTTTTTAATGTTATACAGCAAAAAGTTAAATTCACTAAATTACATATGTATTTAAGTTTCTCTGTTTATCCATATTTAGACCAATCATGTTGTAAGTTGTTACGATAGACCACCTTTACTATTTTTTTCCATTTTACAAGGGTCAAAGGTCACCGACGAATCATCTGAGTCTGAATGGAGACAATATCATGACGTCTTCAATTCCCACATATGTTACTATATATCTGAGACACACACACACACACACACACACACACACACACACACCTTATATATCGCGTTCATTCTGGTTTATCCTTGATTTATCTACACTATCTTTACTTTTCTGTTTTCACTAATTTTCTTATTTTTGTAATAATCTATGGAAACAATATGACGATACAAACAAAAAAGACTCACATAGTATCAGTGTGTGTGTGTGTGTGTGTGTGTGTGTGTGTGTGTGTGTGTGTGACAGGAAGGAGAGATAACTTTATTTTTATTATACACGAGAGGACTAAAAAATGTATATCTCACTCGACAGTTGTAGCAAAATGGTCTCATAAACACATACCATTTGAGGGGACAAGACAAACCGAGAGCCGGATCTGAGGTATTATATTTAAGCTCTTTTTTTTCTTTTTTTTTAGATTAGCTTAGGTTAGATTAGGTTAGGTTAGATTAGGTTTAGGTTAGGTTACGTTAGGGGTAGGTGGGTTAGGTTAGGTTAGCTGAGAATGGGTTCCTGCTCCTGTTTATTTGCTCACCTAACCTGTCCTCTAACATAGCCTTTACTGCCCAACTTAACTTTGCCAACATCATCGTCACCTCATTACGATTTTATGAGCTTGATTGGGCTAGCTGTGATTGCCTTTGGGCATGGTGTCCCGGTAGTCACCAAGCAAATTTGAAACCGGATGTTCTGCTTATCGCCATTCACCTTTTATAGAGTTGGAACTGGACGTTACAAGTAGGACTTCCAAGCGACCTGAAAAAGGCAGGATTCTTATTCCCTTACATTACCCTAACATACTCGTTAACATACCCCTAACATAAGGAACACTACCGTCTAACATAACTACTCTACCTCTAACATAACCTAACCTAACGTACACTACCGTCTAACATGACTTAATCTACCTCTAACATAACCTAACCTACCCTCTAACATAGCTTACCCCGGCCTAACATACTGTATAACCAACCTTCACCAGGCCGAACTCACACACACACACACACACACACACACACACACACACACACACACACACCTCTAATACGATAAATCGACCCTGGAATCTTGCCGGAGACCAGTTATATGCTTTAGTGGTCTTCGGCGATAGCAAGAGAGAGTCACCCACTGGAGTTGGCTGGTGCTAAGCCTCTTTATCTTCACACTATCTAATATTCTGGCATCCTTATCGCGTGTCTTTTAAAAGCTCTCGGAACATTCCTACACTCCCAACTTTTACCAGCCAGTGAAAGTCTGTACGTTTTTCACTTTTACAGCTGTTATAAGTTCTGTAAACTCTAGTAGGTTCATGTAACTTTTCTCATTTTCGTTGGACGCATAGGAAAAACGAGTTGATTGTTAAGCACACTTGGTGATGTTTGCTAGTGTGTGTGTGTGTGTGTGTGTGTGTGTGTGTGTGTGTGTGTGTGTAGGAAGGGAAAATACGTTGTCATATAACTACTGTTGTTTCTATTCCAAACTCCCCTACCGCTACCACAACTGTTGTTATTTCTCTTACCACTTAATATTTTAGAGGTTTTGTTTTATAACTCCCACTACTTTTATCACCATCGTTATTGTTATGACTGTTGCTATTATTTTACTAATGTTTTGGGGGTGCGGCGACCCAGTGGATATATCTCGTCTCTCTCTTTTAACATAGCAAAGTGGTTTTATTACTATCGCACCAGTCTTATCTCTTTTGCTACATATGATCAGCATACAAAGATGAAGATAATTTATTCCATCGGCCTTTCTCTTTATTTCCCAGCCAATTATATAGTTGGTTACCT
>NW_024754330.1:0-31077 GCF_018991925.1 Homarus americanus | reverse complement strand
TCTCAATGACCACATCCGCTACAGGTCCCTTCTCAACCGAGTCATCCGCGAAATACGCACTGCAAAGAAGTCCCACTACCCAACCAAATTACAACACCTGAAGCAGACCAACATCAGTCAATGGTATGGTAAGCTTAAAGAACTCTGTGGACTAAACAATAATACACACCCCCTCCCCTTCCTTAGCCATCTCACTAAGGTTGACGCAGCTGAGCAAACAAATAACCATTTCACTACTATATGCCAGACGCTCCCCCGGCTTGACACAACCACTCTCCCTGCTTACCTACCAGCCCCCCTTCCCACTGACTTAGTAGAAGAATTTGAAGTAGCAAAACGCTTAGACAAACTAAAATTAAAACGCTCTACCACCCCCATTGACTTACCAATGAAACTCTTCAAGGAGTTCTCCCCGGAGCTTGCTAAACCCCTATGCTCCATCATCAATGCTTCTCTCAGTCAAGCCAGATGCCCAACTGACTGGAAGACCTCTTATGTATCACCAGTGCCCAAGTCAACCAGCCCACAATCCTTAAATCAGCTACGACCTATTGCAATCACCCCAATACCCAGCCTAATCTGTGAAAGTTTTGTGTTCGACTGGACTTATGCTGATATTGCAGGAATCGTAGACCCTTAGCAATTTGGCAACATGAACTTCCTCCACCACTCACTATCTTGTCAGCTTTCTCGATTACATATACCACCATCTCAAGAAACGAAAAACGTCTGTAGCTGTCGCCTTCATTGATTTCACTAAAGCATTCGACCTAGTCGGCCACAATATAATCATCAACAAAGCTATTGACCTCGGGCTTCGGAGAAGTCTTATACCATGGCTTACAGACTTCCTCAGTGACCGACGCCAAGCTGTACGCTTCCGAGGGGCTGTCTCCACCTTTCAGTCACTCACCTGTGGCGTCCCCCAAGGCACCAAGATGGGACCACTCTGCTTCCTTATGCTCATCAATGATGCCCTAAGAGAAACCCCTGCTCGTTGGAAATATGTCGACGACTCCACCATTGGGATCAGCGTCAACAATTCTGCTCCCAACTATACTGCCCTTCAGGATTTATTGAACAGTCTCCAAAACTGGGCCACCAACAACCATGTCACCATCAACCATACCAAGACCATGGTTATGCACATCAACCTCTCCTTCGACATTGTCCCACCTCCTTCCATTACTTTAGGTCCGAACACACTCCAGGTTGTAGATTCCACGAAGCTCCTCGGCGTCACCATAGACAACAAACTAAATTGGAAACCACACGTCAGTGAAGTTGTCAAATCCTCCAGTTTCCGTCTTCACCTCATCCGCCGACTCAAGTCCCTCGGAGTTCCTGCACCCGAGCTCCTCAGTGTTTACACAACATTCATACTTCCCAAGCTCACCTATGCCTCCCCCACCTGGTCTTCCTCCCTAAATGCCACACAACGTAAACACCTAGAAAAAGTGCAAAAGAGGGCATGCAAGATTATTCTCTCCCCTTCCTACTCCACATATCAAGAAGCGCTCAACACACTGACCCTTTCGACTCTCACTGGACCATCACCACGACCTCATCTGCAAATTTGGTAAGAAGCTTCTACACCATCCTCGACACCGGCTCCTACTACCACCTGAGATCCCTAGCCCGAGAATTGCTGTTCGACACCACAACCGCATCCAGCCCATACGTGCACGAACTGATCGCTATAAGAACAGCCCAGTCCCAACCATTGTAAATATTATCAATAACTTGTAATAAACCAGTGTATTCACTCCCAGTAAATACTACTCCTTGCACTGTCACTATGTGGAAATGAACTGTAGTTTGAACTTTTCCCCATCTAGTTATTATATATCTTATTTGTATCACTTATGTTACTTGTATATTATTTGTAATTCGAAACCCATTCCCCAAATATGTAACTGTATATTTTCAGCCTTCTGGCTGCCAAGCTCTTTCAATAAAACGTTAATTATTATTATTATTATTGCACACACCCAGAGAGAGAGAGAGAGAGAGAGAGAGAGAGAGCCATTTTGTCCTGTCTCCCTCCATTGACGTGTTTCTTCCCCACCCCTTAAAGTTTTGTACTGACCCTCACTGACCTGGTCTGACTCCGCCTGACCCTCTCCTTCCTGTGGGGTAAGATGTCTGGCAACCTTAGGTCATGAAGGCTCTTTGTCTTATTTGATTTGTTAGCTTGTTTTGTTTGGTCTGTGTGTCTGTTACCTTGTTCATGTGTTTTGTTTATCTTTCATTGTTTTGTTTACTTGTCATTGTTTATTTCTTTATCTATTATTTTTGATTACTTGTTTTGTTTTTATTTTTGCTTTGATTATCGTCTTATTCTGTACTTACCTTAGTCATGCAACAAGTGAGAGAAATTATCTACCTTAGTCATGCAACAAGTGAGAGAAATTATCTACCTTAGTCATACAACAAGTGAGAGAAGTTATCTACCTTAGTCATGCAACAAGTGAGAGAAGTTATCTACCTTAGTCATACAACAAGTGAGAGAAGTTATCTACCTTAGTCATGCAACAAGTGAGAGAAATTATCTACCTTAGTCATACAACAAGTGAGAGAAGTTATCTACCTTAGTCATGCAACAAGTGAGAGAAGTTATCTACCTTAGTCATACAACAAGTGAGAGAAGTTATCTACCTTAGTGTGTGTGTGTGTGTGGTGGGTCACCTTGTTGTGTCACCATGCGTCCTTGCCGGCCTCCCGTCATTGGCTTGCACTTCTCGGTAATTTTAATTTGATTCGTTCATGCATAACACCGCAGAAACCCTAAGCCCCGCCTCTCCATCATTCTAACCAATAAACGTCCACCTACACAGGTTGATCAGCCAATCAGCGGTAGAGGTCAGGAAGTGTTTGGGGGGTCAGACGACGAGTGTTTATGTCAGAGGTTCCGTGTTGTGACGCCAAACTCCCAGACCACCACAACAAATCATAACGTTGTACACATATCAATCACAAATCACAAAACAAAAAACTGTCGGAAATATGGTTGACGTACGGGTAAAAAATGGCTGAGTGATGGAATAAACAGCGGGTCGTCATGCTTCTTGTTTTGTTGATTCTTCAGACGGTGTCCACTCTCCGACCACCTAGTAGTGTGAGAACTTCCTGCCTAGGTAGAGGTGTATCTTTGAATTGATCGAAACATCATTAATATTCCCGTAAAGGGGTACAGTATGTCTTACGAATTACAGCAAAATGTTAACGTGAGAAGGAGATGGAAGGGGGTGGGACAGGGAGGATTGGGAAGGGAGGTGGTGCTGAGGTGAAGTCGTGATAGGAGGGGGGGGAGGACTCCGTCACCTCACACGACCTCCTCGAACGTAAATTCTTATAATCCTCAGTTGTCTTCTCATATTTACAGTTCTCCACAGGTTATACGCCTCTCTATTTCTGCCCTTTTTCACTACTCGGGGCTCACATTCATTCGAAAGAGGTGAAGTAAGATGAGCCTCTTTTCACTCACGCTGTCTCAACTCTGTACACTAAAATTTTTCCCAATCCATTAAGGCACACACACACACACACACACACACACACACACACACACACACACACACACACACACACACACACGTGAGGTCCCTCATAACACCATCTGTGAGGTAATTACTACACCACGTCAGGCCCCTCATAACACCATCTGTGAGGTAATTACTACACCACGTCAGGCCCCTCATAACACCATCTGTGAGGGAATTACTACACCACGTGAGGCCCCTCATAACACCATCTGTGAGGAATTACTACACCACGTGAGGTCCCTCATAACACCATCTGTGAGGAATTACTACACCACGTGAGGCCCCTCATAACACCATCTGTGAGGTAATTACTACACCACGTGAGGTCCCTCATAACACCATCTGTGAGGTAATTACTACACCACGTGAGGTCCCTCATAACACCATCTGTGAGGTACACCACGTGAGGCCCCTCATAACACCATCTGTGAGGGAATTACTACACACGCCCCCTCATAACACCATCTGTGAGGGAATTACTACACCACCCCTCATAACACCTGAGGAATTACTACACCACGTCAATCATCACACCATCTGTGAGGGAATTACTACACCACGTGAGGTCCCTCATAACACCATCTGTGAGGGAATTACTACACCACGTCAGGCCCCTCATAACACCATCTGTGAGGGAATTACTACACCACGTGATGCCCCTCATAACACCATCTGTGAGGGAGTTACTACACCACGTGAGGTCCCTCATAACACCATCTGAGGGTACACCACGTGTCCCTCATAACACCACGAGGGAATTACTACACCACGCCAGGTCCCTCATAACACCATCTGTGAGGGAATTACTACACCACGTACTACACCACACCAGGCCCTCATAACACCATCTGTGAGAATTACTACACCACGTGAGGCCCTCATAACACCATCTGTGAGGGAATTACTACACCACGTGAGGTCCCTCATAACACCATCTGTGAGGGAATTACTACACCACGTCAGGCCCCTCATAACACCATCTGTGAGGGAATTACTACACCACGTGAGGTCCCTCATAACACCATCTGTGAGGGAATTACTACACCACGTCAGGCCCCTCATAACACCATCTGTGAGGGAATTACTACACCACGTGAGGCCCCTCATAACACCATCTGTGAGGGAATTACTACACCACGTGAGGTCCCTCATAACACCATCTGTGAGGGAATTACTACACCACGTCAGGCCCCTCATAACACCATCTGTGAGGGAATTACTACACCACGTCAGGCCCCTCATAACACCATCTGTGAGGGAATTACTACACCACGTGAGGCCCCTCATAACACCATCTGTGAGGTAATTACTACACCACGTGAGGCCCCTCATAACACCATCTGTGAGGTAATTACTACACCACGTGAGGTCCCTCATAACACCATCTGTGAGGGAATTACTACACCACGTGAGGCCCCTCATAACACCATCTGCGAGGGAATTACTACACCACGCCAGGTCCCTCATAACACCATCTGAGGGAACTACTACACCACGTGAGTTCCTCCTAACACCATCTGGGAGGGAGTTACTACACTACGAGTTTGCTGTTCAACACCTACATTAATCTGTATGTTCACTGTATGTTCCTTTACCTTTCTCTAATGAAGGCTTTTGTTAAACCACCAATGTATGTAATAAGTCATTTATGTCCAATGTATATTTTCAGCCTTCGGGCTGCAGAATTTTTTCAATAAACCGTTAATTATTATTAATTATTATTACATACACACACACACACACACACACACACACCCCACCTTGAGATCTCTCTTATAATTAATATGAGAATGAATAAGCCTATTTAAAATATTATTACAGGAACAGTTTTATTTCAAAAGTCCTATGTGGTGACAGCATCAAAAATGTAGCTGCAGGTACAGTACAAGTGTAGGTATAAAATACAGTTTACAGTAACTCCCAAGCGGTGACAGTATCGGAAACTTTATTTTACAAACTGGAACTACGAGTTAGTATAAAGTACAGTTCCAGTAATTCCCTTGTGGCGGCAGTACCATAACCTGTAGCCTTATCCCAGATACCTTTACTGTCATGATGACTTTTAATCGCATAACTCTACTCACCCACAACTTGTATTGGTCTGTTAGTCTAGGTACAGTACGTAATATATTAGTGTTGCTCCTCCCAGGCCTAACCTAACCTAACCTAACCTAACCCTTCCATCTAGGTGCTCCTCCTAGACCTAAAAGTGGGTGTCATGTCATAGTATTAAGTCTCGGTACACATGGAGGCAATGTGGCCACCCTCACTTCCCCAGCTAAAGTAGGTACCTGTTCACAGCTAGGTGGACTGAGGGTGCCGCTGGCGAGGGCCAGCGACCCTTTAGAGAGAAGAAGAACTTTATCTGGTAGAGTTACGGTGCGAATGAGAGAGTTTTGCCTCTTGTGTGTCTTTTCTTGTTTCCATTTATAGTCGTCTACCTCCAGGGTCTACTCCCTCCCTCTTACCTCACCTCTCACCACATACTTTGGTTATTTATCCACTCCTTTTTATCCACATTTAATTTTGTATTAATTTTTTTTTAGTTTTCTCCTTGTCTTTCCAGAGCCTCTCCTCCTCTTCCTTCATAACCTCTCCTCCTCTTCCTCCAGAACCTCTTTCTCTCTTCCTTCAAAATCTTTCTCTCTCTTCCTCTACAATCCCTCCTTCTCTTCCAACAGAACTCCCTCCCTCCCCTTTCCCTCCCCCTCTCCTCCTCCCCTTTCCCTCCCCCTCTCCTCCTCCCCTTCCCCCCATTCCTGGTAGCGTCTCCCAGGTGGTGTTCACATCATGTAAATATTGGGAACTCAGCTTCGTGGTGATGGGTGACGGCACACTGATAGTTTGTCCCACCGCCGTACTTAACATCTATATCGTGCACAGCTGACGGCCGGGAGGAGGGGGGGGAGGGTCGATGGGTGGAGGTGTGGTAGAGGGAAGAGGTGTGGAAGAGGGGGGGGATGGGAAGAGGTGTGGTAGACGGGGGTGATGGGAAGAGGTGTGGAAAAGGGGGGTGATGGGAAGAGGTGTGGAAAAGGGGGGTGATGGGAAGGGGGGTGATGGGAAGAGGTGTGGAAAAGAGGGATTGGTGGAAGGAGATGTGGAAGAGAGGGTTGTTGGTGAGAGGAGGGAGGTAGGGGAGAGGGGGGCGGTAGGAGGAGATGGTGGGGAGAGGGAGAAGAGAGAAGAATAACGGGGGTAGAAGTGGCAGGGACGACGAAGATGTAAAGATGTCAAAGGAAAAGAAAATGACAAAGGTAAGAGAGAAGAGGGATAACGTTCTTTGGGGGCGGAGTAACGAGGAGGAAAGAGGGATGTAAAGGGAAGAAGAGAAAGGGAGAAGATAGGAGAAAGAGAGGATAAAAGTAGAAGAAGTACGAGGAATATTGGGAAGATAAAGAAGGAATAAGGAAAGAATATACAAAGATAAAGGTAAAAATTGAGGATAAAGACCAAGGATAATAATAGAGATTGAAGGATAAAAGGAGATGAAGCAAATGGAAGGGGAAGTGAGAGAGACGCTAAAATGGGACGGAGGGAGGGAGGGATGACAGGGCAAAAGCAGATAGTAAATATGAGATGTATAATTCTGCCATTTATATTTAGGAAGGTGGGAGGGAGGAGGAGAGGGGATGGGAGAACGAAGGGTAAATGGAAAAGGGAGAGGGAAAGAGAGGGAGAGGGAGCAGAGATGAGGGGGAGGAGGACGAGGGTGTGGTTATGAATATAGCGGTTTAGTGTGGCGATATTTATTATTATTATTATTATTATTATTATTATTATTATTATTATTATTATTATTATTGTTGTTGTTGTTGTTGTTGTTTTTGTTTTGTTGTTATTATTATCCTTTTTGTAGACAGTGTTCCTCCTGTCCATCTGTCTGTCTCTCTGTCTGTCAGCGCACTTTACACTGATAAAAGCCAACTTTGTTCGGTAATTTGGAAGGTCAGCCAAGGACCAGTTGTTACTATTTGCACGACTACAGGTCAAAGGTCATCACAGTGAAAGGTCAAGTTCTCTTTTCGTTCCCAGAGGACGATTGTTTTATAGGTCAGGAGTGTTGGTATTTCTGAGTGTCTGTCTGGATTGTTACCGCCTTCCACATCTCCCCTCCATCCTCCTCTTTTCCCCATATTCCCTCCTTCTCTCCCTACCCTGCCTTCCTTCTTCCTCCTCTTCCCCCCCCCCCCACTGTAGGGTTGATGGGGTATAGGTATTACATTGTGTGTTGACTGTGTTGGTGTTTCTAGTGGTGTGTTGTGTTGAGGGTGAAGCTGTTTTTATTTCTCTTTTAGTTCTTTTTCTTGTTTATCTTGTATATCTTTGTTTATCACGTTATCATCATTAGTTTTTGTAGTAATTATTGTATACTGGAAAGTCATGATAAATAGCAACTTCCTTTATAAATATTAGTTAATTTAGATAATTTATCACTGGTAGCTGTTACTTAATTTCGTCAAAATGCTTAAAAAATTAAAATCGGGAACTATGATTTTACAGCATTATTATTATTATTATTATTATTATTATTATTATTATTATTATTATTATTATTATTATTATTATTATTATTATTATTATTGGTAGTAGTAGTAGTAGTAGATGATTTGTACATTTTTTTAACTTACAATGGCACTAACTCCAGTACTGTACAAGCATGGAGCCTCACCCTCCTACTTCAGCATAAGAGAGTGGGTCCTCCCCTCACCACAGTGTGTTTACATCATAATCCAGATGATCCCGGCACCGTAGGTAGTCCAGCTGCCCGACTGTGAGCACTCACAGGAACGTTTCTCCAGTCTTGTGTCTCTGTTTACCACGTGAGCTAGATGCTTCTCTCAGCTGGTTACTTAACTGGGGGAGTCGTCGAGGGAAACACACTCATTTTACTCAGTCACTCAGTCAACGTTCTCAGCTGTGTTCTACTGTCAGCTGCTCAACACTCTCATATCATCGAGTTTATGTCATATCTAAGGTTTACATTTTGCTCATTGGTATTCCGTGTTAGCCTGAGAAGATTTTCCGCCCATTCGTATTTTGATTGGTAATGTAATTTGCTAAAAGGCAGTGAGTCACACCCAAGGCGGCAGTGTCTAATGAATTGACCACTGCGCCTGTGAGAGTATTAATATACGTTTGTTATTCACCAGATGTATTTACATATAAAAGAGAGGGAAAATGGGAATATGGAGAGAGGGGAAAAAAATACTGGCGGACCATCAGAAGGGTAGAGAGATCCATTGCCTCTCCTGACAATGGGTGGCGGGACCAGAGCCACGCGCCGCCCAGGCCACCCACCACACCACCTTTTTTTTTTTTTTTTTACGGGAATTAGCCAACCCGGGCACAGGTCAAACGACCCACAACGGAGCCTGGGGGGCGAAAAAAAAAGAACGGAAAGAAATTGAAAATATAGAAAAAAAGGTTATACTGTATTAATCTACACCACGAAGATGCCGGAAAACCAGCTTTTTAAAGTGAGACAGATTGTAAGAGCATGGAAACACAGAAGAAGGCAAAGCATTCCACAGTTTGGCTGTGTGAGGAAAGAAGGAGGTACTATAACGGGTTATTCTCGTGTGACCGATATCCACAGAGAAATGGTGGGCACCGCGGGCAAGACGTGTGTTACGAACCCACGGCCTTACCGGCGGTACACAGGATGCCAAATCCCCTGAACATTGCCCGTTAAAGTACCTGTAAAAGAGAGAGAGTGAAGCAACATTGCGGCGAAGAGAAAGGGGAGAGAGGTTGTCGACTAAAGGAGGAGAGTTAATAAGACGAAATGCCTTTGACTCCACCCTATCTAATAGTTGGACAGAAGAAGAGCCACCCCAGATATGAGAGCAGTACTCCAAGTTAGGACGAATGAATCCCTTATATACTTGGAGCAACTGCTCAGGAGTGAAGTAGCTGCGGCATCTGTACAACATTCCCAACTTTCGGGAGGCAGCTTTAGTTATACTAAGGATGTGTGATTTCCAGGACATATTGGAGGAAATGGTGAGGCCTAACATATTTATTTCAGAATTTGGGGGGATGATAGCGTCCTGAAATGTAATTGGTGGGAGATCGTCTACTTTACAAAGTGTAATTGGTAAATATTGAGTTTTGTTACTATTGAACTTAACCAAGTTTGTATCTCCCCATTCAGAGATGCTGCACAGATCCGCGTTGATAGAAGTAATGATATCAGTTCTAGAAACAGATCTAGTTTGAGAGTTAGGAGGAAGGGGAAAATGTGAGGAAGAGTGAAGAGTAGAATCATCGGCGTAAGAATGGATAGAATTAGTTGTAGTGTGAAGTAAATCATTGATAAAAAGAAGAAAGAGAGTTGGTGAAAGAACAGAACCCTGTGGGACGCCACTATTGGTAGAGAAAGAGCGAGAAATCGATCCCTCGACAACAACTGCCATGGATCGATTCTCAAGGAAGCTAGAGATGAGAGAACAAAGTGGGGGAGAGAAACCAAAAGAGGGAAGTTTAGATAGCAAAGACTTGTGCCATACCCTGGCAAATGCTTTGGAGATGTCGAGGGCCACGACAAAAATTTCACCATAATCCCTAAGAGAGGATGACCAAAGATGGGTGCAATAGGAGAGCAGATCACCAGTAGATCTTGCCTGGCGAAAGCCATACTGGTGATCCGACAAAAGAGAAAGGCGTTCAAGGTGACGGAGAAAATGGGAGTTCAAGATAGTTTCGAAATCTTAGAGAGGGATGAAGTTAGGGCAATGGGGCGATAGTTTGAGGGATTAGAATGGTCACCCTTCTTCGGGATGGGCTGAACCAAGGCATGCTTCCACGAAGAAGGAAAAGTTTTGGTTTTGAGGCAAAGGCGAAAGAGGCGAGCAAGCACAGGGGCCAGGGCTTCAGCACACTCCCTCAGAACACGAGGGGGTATTCCGTCCGGTCCACGCGCCTTACTCACATCCAACCTGGATAACACACCGGCAACCCTGCGAGTGGAGATTATAGGAAAGTGCATAGGTTCAGTAGGAGGTGCAGGGGTAGGAGGGGTAGAGTGGGAATCGTCTAAGGTGGAATTAGAGGAGAATAAGGTGCCAAAGAGGTTGGCTTTCTCAGGGGGAGAGTTGGCTATAGAGTTATTGGGACGGAAGAGGGGAGGAAAAGAAGGCGTGCAGAAGTTGTTACAGATGTTTTTAGCTAAGGACCAGAAGGATTTACTAGAGGAAGAGTTAGTCAGGACAGCAGTCTTTCTTTTAATAAAATTCCGCTTGGCCCTACGAAGAATAGCCTTACAACGATTCCTAGAAGTAATGAAAGAGGTGTGGGTAATAGGAGAAGGAGATAGTTTCATAGCTCGATATGCCCTATCTCTCACCCTGCAAGCAAGAGAGCAGGAGCGATCAAACCATGATTGTAATGTGAAAGTTTTGGTAGAAGATGGGATAAATGCACTCATACCGCCCTGTATAACCCCAGCAATGCTGTCAGCACATACTGAGGCATCCCGAGTGGAAAAGCAACATTCATCCCAAGGAAAGTCGGTGAAGAATTCTCGCAAGGATTGCCAGCTTGCCCTCCGATAGTGCCATAGTTGACGTTTAGAGGGGGGTGGGGGAGGTGGTCGTGCCCAGTTTGATTTAATAGAAATAAGGTTGTGATCAGAAGACCCTAAGGGGGCAAAAATTGAGTATGAATAGTGTGAGGGGTTAGAGGTAAAACAAAGATCAAGAATGTTAGCAAGTTGATCGTGTCGATCAGGAACGCGTGTAGGGTGTTTGATTATTTGTTCCAAATCATTAAGTAAGGAAAAAGAGAGTGCCTCAGCTCCACCTGGGTCATCCCTTGCAGAGCCAAGCCACTCTCTGTGATGTACATTGAAATCCCCTAGGTAGAGGATCTCGGTGTTGGGGTGTGTGGATAGCAACGACTCATGGCAAGAAGTGAGATAGTCAAAGCGTTCGAAATAGTTGGTAGAGTTGGGAGAACAGTATAGGAAACAAAGAAAATAGTCACAGTAGGTAGAGATATTTTGAGCCAGATGACATCATAAAGGGGAGATTCAAGATCCGTGAGTCGGGCTATAGGTGTACGTGTATTGCAGTAGGCGCATACACCTCCCTTAGAACGGAAGTAGGTATAAAGGTTGTAGTTAGAGACTTGAAAAGGTTTGGGTGAAGCTGCTTTGGTCAGTTGAAGTTCGGAGAGTAGTAAGAGATCGGGGGAAGAGGTTAATAGATGGTGCTCCACAGAAGAAAAATTGGATCTCAGTCCGCGAATGTTGGAGAAATGAAGCGTGAAAAATGCCGATCCTCCAGCAACCGTAGTGGCGTCAGTTGAGGCCCCAGTAGCTTGATGATGATCAGGTCGGCCCTGGGGTCCGCAACCTTTCCGACCAGTGGGACCCATCCGAGAAGGCCCCGCTTCAGTATTAATATCAACTGACATAGGAGAATGAAATAGAATGAATAAAACAGATCAAGAATGAGTACGGTTTTAGTTGTGGTATTGTCAATAGTAAGAGAGACAGTTGAGACCCTGCAATTGTGTGTAAATGAGGTAGAAAGATAGATCAGCAACCTGGGACTTGGTCACAATTTTCGTGATGCCATATAGCAGCAGGGTCTACCATTAGACAACACATTATGCTTCCAATATCTTCCCAGGCGGTAGTACCTCCCTGTTTGGTAGCTGCCTACTACCTACTACCACAATAGGAATAACCAGATGCTGGAAAGGGGTGCGCGTGTGTGGTTACCCAGGGAGAGTGGCGGACATGAAATATTCAGCACATGGCACTGTAATCCGTTCGTTCTGGTGGCATAAGGGCCGTAATGTCTCCCTGTGTGTGCATACATCTCGATTTCATAAACAACCACCTAATGCATAGATTGACAGCTCTTGTTACATATGAATGAAGGGTTACGAGCCAAAAGTAACCTCCCAAAATGCCAAAAGTCAGCGTGGCGTGACGAGACGGCTCATTGGCAGCCGTCTTGCCTCGCTAACCCCGCCAGTAACTAAGGGCGTCTCTGACACTCACACAATGACTCAGTTACCCCTCCCTTATGATGATCGCCAGTTTTCCCTTTAACAGTAGAAATATTTTTTACACAACAGTAATAATGACAAATGAATAAATAAATAAATAAATAAATTAAAAATAATATAATACAATATACGTGAGTACATATTTGTCATAAGATTACTTGTGTTTGAAGTTGTAGGTGAAAGTACTCATTAATACAGTAGTTATCACGTTGTTACAAATTACGAAGCTGTAACGTTCCTAACTCTCAAAATATCTTAAGATGAATAATTCTCCCAATCTGAAAATTACTGAATGAACCAGAATGTATAACTAGAGTACAGAAATAATTCCCCATAAAAACGCTAAGCTTGTATTTCAGACTCTTCCTTGACTCGATACGTTAACTTAGCGCCAAACTCTATTTAACGGACTTTATGGAGAGGAAAATCCGTTATATTGATGGTCCGTTAGTTGTAAAGCCTTCCATCTAACGAACTATAGAGGTGAAAGTCCGTTATATCAAGGTTCCATTAAATGTGGAACCTCCGATATAACGAACTATATAGAGATAAAAGTGCGTTATATCGAGGGCCTGTTAGATGTGACCCCACCCCCCATTTAACCGATTATACGGAAAGAAAAGTGCGTTATATGGAGGTCTTTTACTAATGTCTTTTAGCAATGATTCGTCACCTTAATTATAAACGTCACTAACTGAACGGATCAAGTGTAGCATCTAGTCCAGGTTGTCCCAGTTCGACTTTAATGGTATATTTGGAACTAATTCTTTTCTTTCGTGGTTTAGGAAAATAAGGAAAAAATGAATTACTTTTGATTAGATCTTCAGTTACGAGGAAAAATAATTTTACGAACGTTTGGTAATTCTTTATGATTGACTGTGATTCTACGTCTGTTGAGTTCACCACCAGTGGGGGTGTCATTGGCTACATGTATACTAGCTTGGATTGGGCTGTGGTCAGACATAAGAGCAGTGACAACATCAGAGCTATGAGTTGTGTATGATAGATTAAAACCAATTCACTAGTCTAGACCCCCGCCATAGATGTGTGTTGGTTCATTATTACCTATAATTTGAACATCTTCATATGCGCTTAGAAGTGAGATAAGTCTCCTACCATTGGTGTTAGTGGAGGAGTCACCTAATTTCTTGTGTCTAGTATTCAGGTCACCCATCAGGACAGTGGGCTCAGTGTGTAAAAAGTCTGGGAGATCTGTGTACTGAAACTGATCTGAGGGAGCAAAGGCGTTTAGCACGTTGAGTGTGGAGTTGCCCAGGTGGATAGTGATCCCATGGTACTGAAGGTTGGTAGTCTTTTTGAATACAAGAGGTACATGCGGGAGTGACTTCTTAACATACATCAAACATGTGTGAGTAGAACTAGGATCATAATACACATAATTGGGCAGACTGGGTGGGGGCTTACCATTAGGTGTGAGACACTCCTGCAGACACACAATATCGATGTCCTCAGTCACAACTTTGTGGTGTAGGTCAGGGTATCGTTTTCTAAGGGATGAGATGTTCCAACTCATCACCTTCACAGCTCTGTATCTTTGTCTGGTATTAACACTGGCCATTATGAACTGTATTTGGAAAGAAGCAAGAGGCACTGTATGATACTGTTCTTTTCTCTGCTGCCTGTCCCTTCGGCAGGCAGTAGGCCATTTAACCTTTTCGAAACATTTCTGGAGCATGTACGGCTCAACAATTGTTGTATTTCAGTAGCAGACAACAAAACACTTTGGTTACACACGACATCACCACCATTTTCTCTTTGTGTTTGTTCATCTTCACTGACCATGTCCACAGAGGCATCAATAGAACTGTTACCAGTATCACTATTTTCATCTGCGTGGACACTAGTTCCTGGTGGGTCTTGAGTTTCCACATCTGGTACTGACATCTGAATGTCTTCAGTTTGACTGTAATCTTTCCATAGCTGCTGCACTGTGTTGGTGGTGTTCTTTTTCTGTAGTATATCACAGAGGCTCTTTAACATATCAGTTTGAGCTGTAAATGGAGCTTTGAGTTCTTTAATTTCATTTTTCAAATCATTGATCTCTTCACGGGGTGTGTTGACAGCTACCTGTTGTATCGGTACGTCTGTGTTGCCCCATACTGATCTTTCGATGACTGCTGGTGATGATCCTGGAGCTTTGGTGGGTGGGTGGGCCAGGGGTTGGCCGTAGGGAGTACCCTAGCAGCATTAGTGTTTCTTGAGACCTGCCTGGGTGGCGGGTCTGGGCGCTGAAGGGGCGTAGGAGCTCTAGGACAGTCAGGGTGCCATACAGGAACTCCAACTGTTTTGCAGTTAATACACTTCTGTTGAATGACACCCCCTTGAGCAACTGTATCTCTGCAAGCCTGTGTTGCATGTTGTGTTGAGCAGAGACCACACCACGGCTTAGTCGAGGGGCATAACCGGGCCACATGGCCCCGGTGTTGACAATTGCAACACCTACGGGTAGGGGGCTGATAGAGAGTTACCTTCAGAGTCCGATAGGCACCACGGACTCGAATGGTCTTGGGTGGGTCCCCCGAGCCAACCCAGTCTACAATAACCTCGTTCTTGCCCCTGAGTCGCTTCGTCCTTCTGATGTCGGGATGAGCTTCTACTAGTGTAGGGGTCTGGTACTGGTCAAGCCCTATGATTAAGATGGTTTTCTTGCTCGATGGTTGGGATGATTGTTCCATGGTTATTCCCTTATGCTATTGGTGAGGAGATCCTGTATGACTGCTGGGTCGCTTCTAATCAGAACATGATCTTGTGTACCGACTCTGAACTGAAACTCAGCGTCTGGGTGCTTATTTTCCGCATCGTTCAGCCATCGATACTTGACTTCAGGTGATGGACCTTCAGTGAAGTTTAATCTTACTCTCATGGGGGGTTGAGGTTGTAGTTGATGGTCTCTAAGTTTTTCTGCCTTTTCGGCCTTCCGCTTGTTCCTGGACTGAACTAGTTGAAAGCCATCCTCTCCATTGGTGTCAAGGTCAACACCATAGTCACCTGGCTCCCTCAGTGCATCAGGAGAGTTAAAGCGAGTGGCTGGGTCTCCAGTCAACTCAGACATGGAGGAGTTACAGGACTCGACCTATATGCCTACGTCAGAGGGCCGAGGACTGCTTGGCACTCCAAGGAAGCCAGCGGCGGTTGGGAGGCGTAACCCTCTTACAGGACAAGGGAGACTGGCATCTACAGCGTATTAGCGGTGTGAGGGGAGGCCATGAGCGGGCCTCCCGCGGAGGGAGTGTGGTGTCAGTGGGACCAAGTTAGCAGGAGTATTCTCAGTTTATAAACACTTTTATTACTTTACACTTGTTCTTAATAGTATCTCTGTTTTTCTGGTTAGATACAGTATCAAAGTCAATTTTAGTTTCAAAAGAACTATCCAGCTTGGCACACTATGAGGAGGGGGGTTTGTGTAAACAAGCCCTCACCACATGGCCCAGCGTGACCACAAGGGTATAGGCCTTGCCTCGCGGGCACCTACACCTACACACGCCACAGTGCTCAACCCACGTTAGTTCACTTGTTATACAGGCAACATATTTGCAGTTGTTGACCTATCGGTTAAGGTAATCCTCCAAGTGATAGTGTTAGGAAGAACACCTCATATTCAGTACCACCCTGTGAGAATCCTGCTCCTCAAATCAGGTGAGGGCGGAGGAGGAACAAGTTAAGGGAGGAAGGAGGCACTTAATCCTCCAACTAGCACTTACTACTGGAGTTAATTTATATATAAGTTTCCACCTTTATGACAGTCAACATTTACTCTGCCTACTGTATCTCTTAACTAAGTAAATATTATTATTTTTCATGAAATTAGTAAATTATTTTTCTGAGTCTCATTTGAGAAACATGCAACGTGATGCCAATTGTCTCTAGACAGGTGATAAATATGTCTTGTATTATTTATTCTCTATCACATGAACTACTGACTGTACAGTGATGTTGGTTGGTTGTATCGGGAACATCTCCTCCGCTCTTAAGTTCAGCCTCACGTATATAATCCAGACCTTGTAATGGTTTATTCCTCCACTGCCAGTACACACACGTGGAGCAAAATACCTGTAAGATAATACAAGAAACACTCAGGAAATGTTATACCTCCACAAGGGCCGCTGATAAACATGTGTACGGAATATGTAATATATATACAAGGTCCAATTTTTCTTACAATGTCACCACCTGGTGGTCAGACACGACTGGTATCCTCTGTTGTCTCGGAGGCGGTGAGTTCAAGGCTGTTCCAGCGGTTTCGTGTTCTTAGGACACAGAGGTCTGTGTTACACCCCCTGGACTCACCCTTGACCTCACCGTCTCTGAGAGGACGTAGGGCACTTGTCGTGGATGGTGTGTTGGGTTGGTGTTTTTTTGTTTTTTTTTTACAAAAGTGTAATTTCACGCTGCTTGGTACTGTGTACTGTAGAACAACACTCAACAGAATTCGAGAATCGTAGGAAAACGTCGCCAGGATGATGATTGTGAAGGTGGCGGTATAAACCACTAGAATCTGACAGTGGTTCTTAACCTTTTTACTACCACGCCCCCTCTAGGAATTGGTCCTTACCTCCACGCCCCCCTTGCATCTATGAATAAAATTCCTTCCCAGATTTTAAAGAAAAATGAAAAATATTCTGTTTTTAGTCTTTTAATTGAGTATAAATTAGTGAGATACGTGACACTGCTTCTTAGCTACTAGATCTTGAATGCGTGGTTGAATGCCAGAGAGTGCACAACGTAAATCCCCTTCAACATTCAGCCTGTTTCTGTACTTGGTCTTGACAGCAACGAGCGTGGAATATGCAGCTTCACAAAGATACGTGGATCCGAGCATAGTTAGAATCCGAAGAGCCTGATGTGAGATCAGAGGGTAAACAGGAAGGTACTTGACCCAGAACGTCTCAAGATCCAGTTCTTTGAAGTCTTCCTTAGCTGTGGAGTTGAACTTCAACTCAAGAAACTCCTTTTGCACTTCATCCGAAATATCAGCTACTTCACATTGAAATGGGTTCCTGATGAATTTCCAGACTTCACGCTTCTCATCTATCTCTAGGAAGTATCTGATGAATTCTGTTTTCAAGTCAGTTAGATGAGTGATTATTTGTTTATTTAACTCAGAATAAAGGTAAGCATGAATGAGACCAGAATCCAAGTTACTAAAACTGGCTGTATTTCCCTGCTGAATTCGACACTTCCAGAGGTCGAGTTTGGCCATGAAGGTTCGAATGGTGTCGTGGTGCATGATGATGTTGATGTTTTTCCCTTGTTGTTTAAGGTTGAGAGCATTCAATGCTTCGAAGATGTCCACCAGGTAAGCTAGAGATAGCTGAAAGCCTTCAGACTGGAACTTGTCATGGAGATCTGCCTTCTGCTTCGAATCAAGAAATATTGCTACTTCTTCTCGTAGTTCATAAAGCCGTCCAAGCATGTTCTCCTTTGATAGCCATCGTACGTTCGTGTGAAAAAGCAAGGTTTCATGTTCAGATTCCATATCCTTACACAGCAGTTTGAAGAGACGACTGTTTAAGGCTCCAGCTTTGATAAAGTTGACTACCTTGATAGCCACGTTCAGGACATCCCTCACTGAAGCAGGTAAAGTTCTGGATACTAAGGATTCACGATGAAGTATGCAGTGTGTACCTACAACACCCCTACCAGCGAGTCCCACGAAAGTTGGTTTTCCCGAAAGAAGTTTGATACATCATGAAAAATAGCTGCTGTTATTGTACAACTTTCCATGGGGTGACAGAACAGCATTTCCTCTTTTACATTGTTGCCTGACACGAAACGAGCATACATCAGTAGCTGAGATACTTTTGCATTTTTCATAAACTTCTCAATATTAGCCCACGCTCTTGTTTAGAGAATAAAAACTATAATTATAATTAGAGAAATTCCTACTTTTTCCCTAGGGCTTGCGCCCCTCCTGGAAATTACTGACGCCCCCCAGGTTAAGAACCACAGAAACTAGATTATTAGATCGTGGTCCCCCTCCTCCTCATCGGCGTCCCATTTCTACGTGGGGGGAGGGAGCGCCTGCAGCATAATGGGTGGGGCACGTGCTAACATCATTATCCCTCACTTCCACACCTACCAATATTTCAACACTCCTGAATTTGTCTTATTTCTGCAACATGTCAAATTTAACCAGTGTGGATTAATTCGTATTATTAATCTCTCTGGGAAATTTTTTTTGATTTGGGAAATAAGAAGAGAGCACACAGCGGTGGAAAAGAATTACGAGGGAAATGGTTTTAGGCTCGTAGTATACCAGGCCTCCTGGTGGCGAGAAGACAAAACACTCGTCTCCTGCCATCCCGACACCTCCCTCTACACACCTCTACCCCCTCAATCACACGTCTACCTCTCCACACCCTACACACCTCTACACGTCCTACACACCTCTACCTCTTCCTACACACCTCCACCTCCCTCTACACCCCCTACACACCTCTACACCCCCTACACACCTCTACACTCACTACACACCTCTACACCCACTACACACCTCTACACCTCCTACACACCTTCCCATTACCTGTTGATTGATAATTAATTCACTTACGATTTTGGTACAATTTCATTTATTCTAGTTTTTCTTATTTGTGTGTGTAATGGGCCCTTGTCTCATCAACAGAACATATTATATAAATGGGTCAATACATCTGATATTATATTCAGATTCACCACTCTGTAACTTTCCACTGTCTATGAGTAAGACATGAGTTGTACATGTGTGAGGGCAACTCTCCCGAGAGGGTAGAGGCCCGTCGTCAGCATATCTGTAAGCCCTCACAGCGAGGCCCTTACTCGAGTAGTCGCTCACAGCAAGTTTTATCGTAAGGTCGTGACCTAACGTTTATAATACATAAACGCCGGCCCTTTCTCATTCACTCATCTACAGTGGAACTTACGATGGATCTACACTCAGGACTTATAGATACAATCCTTTTATAATAAAACAAGGAACTACAGTTTGGGTTTCGTTACTTAAACCCAAATAATAAATATATGTGAATGGCCTGGTTAATTGTACAATCCAGCCGATTCATGTGTGTGTGTGTGTGTGTGTGTGTGTACAGAAGACATCTATGGTGCCTCTACAGGGGTAAAAAAAACATCCTCGCCATGACAACATTAAACCCTTCATATGACTTATCATTCACCCTCCTTCCCTTCCATTATTCTCTCTCTCTCTCTCTCTCTCTCTCTCTCTCTCTCTCTCTCTCTCTCTCTCTCTCTCTCTCTTCTCTCTCTCTCTCTCTCTCTCTCTCTCTCTCTCTCTCTCTCTCTCTCTCTCTCCTTTATCCTCTTCCACTACCCCTCTTCCCCCATTCTGTCATTTCTTTTACTTTCATATCATCTCATTCCTCATCTTCCATTATCCCTCTCCTTTCCTCTCATCACTTTTCTCTCCCTCTCTTCCCCTCCAACTATCCCTTTCTATTCTCATTTCCTTTTCCATAGCAGCATAACTCTATCTTCTCCTCCTCTCTTATCCCCTCCCTCTTTCCTCCCTTACTTCCTCCCTTTTGTATTCCTTTTCCACGTTCTTTTTTTTTTGGTCTTTTCCTGCCTCCTCATTTTCTATCCCCCTTTCCTCTCCTTCTTATCCTTCTCTACTCCCTTATTATTCCCCTCTCTTTTACCTCTGATTCTCCTCTCCTTCCCCTCTTATAACCTTCTCCTCTCTCTTTCATTCTCCTCTCCTTCTCCTCTTATTCCCCTCTCCGCCTCTCTCCTTTCCTCCTCTCCCCTCCCTCTTCTCCCCCACTCCCCGTTTCTCTCCATTTACCCATCTCCCATCCCTATTTCTCCCCCCCTCCTTTCTCCCTTTCCAATTCAACACACCCACACCCCAGGAATTGAAAATGTGAAGTATGTCTATTGAGTTCAGAAATACTCCCCTCAAAGAGATTGTAAAATACCGTATTTACTGGGCCATTTCCCCTCGTCTATGAGGCCACTCCCCTCTTTTTTATCCTTACCCGATATCCGAAAGCGGGTCAGACCCCCTCAGAAAACCGGTTTTTCTTAGAGGCATAACAGTGCTAATACGCTTTAGGTGTCATTATGATCTGGGCCAAAATGTTCTCCCAAGTTTCGTGTGATTAAAGGGATCATATCAAGGGTGGGGTGGGGTGGGGTGGGGTGGGTGGGGTGGGGTGGGGTGGGAGTGGGGTGGGATGGGGTGCGGTGGGGTGGAGTGGGGTGGGATGGGGTGCGGTGGGGGTATGATTCGAACTTGACCCCATACTGTTTTGGGGGGACGTACATAATAATAATAATAATAATAATAATTAACGGTTTATTGAAAGAGCTTGGCAGCCAGAAGGCTGAAAATATACAGTTACATATTTGGGGAATGGGTTACGAGTTACAAATAATATACAAGTGTCATAAGTGACACAAATAAGACATATAATAACTTAGATGGGGATCAGCTCAAACTACAGTTCATTTCAACATAGTGACAGTGTAGGGAGCAGTGTTTACTGGGAGTGAATACACTGATTTATTACATGTTATTGATAATTTTTACAATGGTTGGGACTGGGCTGTTCTTATAGCGATCAGTTCGTGCACGTATGGGCTGGATGCGGTTGTGGTGTCGAACAGCAATTCTCGGGCAGGGGATCTCAGGTGGTAGTAGGGGCCGGTGTCGGGGGTGGTGTAGAAGCTTCTTACCAAATTTGCAGATGAGGCCGTGGTGATGGTCAGTGAGAGTCGAAAGGGTCAGTGTGTTGAGCGCTTCTTGATATGTGGAGTAGGAAGGGGAGAGAATAATCTTGCATGCCCTCTTTTGCACTTTTTCTAGGTGTTTACGTTGTGTGGCATTTAGGGAGGAAGACCAGGTGGGGGAGGCATAGGTGAGCTTGGGAAGTATGAATGTTGTGTATACACTGAGGAGCTCGTGTGCAGGAACTCCGAGGGACTTGAGTCGGCGGAGAGGTGGAGACGGAAACTGGAGGATTTGACAACTTCACTGACGTGTGGTTTCCAATTTAGTTTGTTGTCTATGGTGACGCCGAGGAGCTTCGTGGAATCTACAACCTGGAGTGTGTTCGGACCTAGGGTAATGGAAGGAGGTAGGACAATGTCGGAGGAGAGGTTGATGTGCATAACCATGGTCTTGGTATGGTTGATGGTGACATGGTTGTTGGTGGCCCAGTTTTGGAGACTGTTCAATAAATCCTGAAGGGCGGTATAGTTGGGAGCAGAATTGTTGACGCTGATCCCAATGGTGGAGTCGTCGACATATTTCCAGCGAGCAGGGGTTTCTCTTAGGGCATCATTGATGAGCATAAGGAAGCAGAGTGGTCCCATCTTGGTGCCTTGGGGGACGCCACAGGTGAGTGACTGAAAGGTGGAGACAGCCCCTCGGAAGCGTACAGCTTGGCGTCGGTCACTGAGGAAGTCTGTAAGCCATGGTATGAGACTTCTCCGAAGCCCGAGGTCAATAGCTTTGTTTATGATTATATTGTGGTCGACTAGGTCGAACGCTTTAGTGAAATCAATGAAGGCGACAGCTACAGACGTTTTTCGTTTCTCGAGATGGCGGTATATGTAATCGAGAAAGCTGACAAGACAGTGAGTGGTGGAGGAAGTTTTCATGTTGCCAAATTGCTGAGGGTCTACGATTCCTGCAATATCAGCATAAGCCCAGTCAAACACAAAACTTTCACAGATTAGGCTGGGTATTGGGGTGATTGCAATGGGTCGTAGCTGATTTAAGGATTGTGGGCTGGTTGACTTGGGCACTGGTGATACATAAGAGGTCTTCCAGTCAGCTGGGCATCTGGCTTGACTGAGAGAAGCATTGATGATGGAGCAAATGGGTTTAGCAAGCTCCGGGGAGAAATCCTTGAATAGTTTCATTGGTAAGTCAATGGGGGTGGTAGAGCGTTTTAATTTTAGTTTGTCCAGGCGTTTTGCTACGTCAAATTCTTCTACTAAGTCAGTGGGAAGGGGGGCTGGTAGGTAAGCAGGGAGAGTGGTTGTGTCAAGCCGTGGGAGCGTCTGGCATATAGTAGCGAAATGGTTATTTGTTTGCTCAGCTGCGTCAACATTAGTGAGATGGCTAAGGAAGGGGAGGGGGTGTGTCATATTGTTTAGTCCACAGAGTTCTTTAAGCTTACCATACCATTGACTGATGTTGGTCTGCTTCAGGTGTTGTAATTTGGTTGGGTAGTGGGACTTCTTTGCAGTGCGTATTTCGCGGATGACTCGGTTGCGAAGTGACCTGTAGCGGATGTGGTCATTGAGATGAAAGGCTCTGTCTCTCTGTTGCATAAGTCTTTTGATCCGAGGTGTGATCCAGGGCAAGTCAGCTGGGTGAGATCTGACGGACTTCTCGGGGAAGAAGTGGTGGTGAGCTTCCGTGGTGGTGTTGGTATAATTTATCCATTTGGTTTCCACGTCATCCACGCTAAGTACTTCAGTCCAGGGATAGTGAACTATCCACTGCCCAAAGAGGCGCACTGCAGAGTCCGTAATCGGCCGGTAGGTCTTGATGTAGGGTCTCTGTACTTGAGTGGGAGTGGCAGCTGGGGACCAGAGCACTGATAAGTGTGTGCTACACCCGATAGGAGGCAGTGGTTGAGGAGGTTGGTACTGGTCCGCTAAGTCGGTTAAGATAAGGTCAAGGGTGTTTTGACCGTGTGTGGGGAAGGTCACAACTTGTGATAGTGATAGCTGGTCCTGGATATCAGTGGTGTCAATTTCATTTAAATCCCCACATAATACTAACTTGGCACATGGGTACCTAACTCTGAGGTGGTCTGAGGTGGTGATGAGATGATTGATAAGAGTGTCTCTGGTGGGTGATCGAGGCGGATGGTATGCCACACAGATTATAATGGAAGCAGTGTTGCGTGGGTGGGCCCGTAGCACGACACGTACCCATAATGCTTCCACATCTGCTGGGACTTGAACATCCAGGCGTGACGGGCGTAGGTCATCTTGACAGAAGAGGGCAACGCCCCCTCCGCGTCTTTGTGAACGAAGGTGATGAAAGAGTTGATATCCCTCAATATGACACGTTTCAGGCACAATTTGCCAAGCCTCACATATGGCAACGACGCTCGCGGCGGTTGACCTGACTGTAGTTGCCAGCTCGTCGAACTTGTTAGCTAGGGAAGTGACGTTGGATAGCAGTAAAGACGGGAGATCATACCATATCCGTGGAACTTCAGTGTGGTGGTATGGTCTGTCAGGGGTGGGTTTCTCCGGTTTCCTAGTGGAGGTTACGGTTCTAATGGGCTTATGTGCATGACGGCCTTGTCTACGGCTCCGCGCGTGGAATATTTTCAGTGACTTGAGTAGCGCGATAACACTGCCTTCAGGATAACCGTTCCCACGCTTTAGATGGTACAGAGTGCGTCGGGAGTAAGTGATTGGTGGCCATCGGTTGAAATCTGTTGTGGGCGGACGGAAGTGTTTGTCACTGGTGGCACTTTGAGGGACACTGACACTGTTAGACATCTGTTAATATTTGTCAGTCGTAAAGACCGTGGTCTTTGTCCCGGTGCTTGGGGTCGCCGACACAGTTTTTACGATATATGTAAACACCGCGGTGGTCCTTGTCACTGGCACTTTAAAGTTGACCGATAAAGTGCCCACTGTCTGACTTTTCCTTGGGGTGCACTATCGAGCACTGTATGGTAATCACTTATTGCACTGATGGCTAGAATGTTTTGCCGAGAAAGTTCCTTAAGTGCACTATAGGAACACTGCTCCGTAATCAATCGTTCACTAATCACTAGAATGTTTTGCTGAATCGATCCTGGTGTAGTAAGGCTGGTAGGGCGTTGGGGTATAGCAGGGGGAGTGGGCAGGGCCAAACAGATTCGGCCTGGCTGCTGAAACCCGGAGCGCCTTCGAGGCACGTCTTATCTCACTGAGGGTTGACAAGTGTGTGTGTATACAAAGCGTTATACTGTGTGTGCGTGTCTTTGGTATAAAATTTCAGGTGTGTTGGGGAGCCATGTGTATCTCGCCTGAATTTCTGTACATGTTTGAAGTCCTGGTGCTCAGAGTTGGTATGGCAGAGACTGTTTGAACCCAGAGAAACACAGTATATACACCCTCTTTACACACACACACACACACACACACACACACACACAAAACGAACACTAAACTCACACAAACACAAAAAACACACAAACATAAACACACACAAACATTAAACAAATATAAACACCAAACAAACACAAAACACAAACATAAACACAAAAACAGTAAAGAAACACAAACATAAACACCCACAAACACTGAAGAACACAAACACGACGCAAACACAAATCCAAACTATCATCATGAACAAATAGTCATATAGATCAGGGGTTCTCAACCAGGGGGGAATTCCCCCCAGGGGGGGGAATTCAGGTTTTCAGGGGGGGGGGGGAAACTGATTCGGGAGCAAGAGATATGTTCGATGAGAAATCAATCACAGAATTTTGGCCCTTGATGTGCGATTCCTACCCAAAAGTGGCAGAAAGAGCTATCCGTGTCTTGCTTCCGTTTGTGTCGACATATCTTTGTGAGTCAGGCTTTTCAACTCAGTTGCAAATTAAAACGAAGCAACGTAGTAGATTAGAGGTAGAAAATGACCTGCGTTGTGCCCTTTCAAGCACTCCTCCGCGTATCCCAGAATTGGCGAAGAAAAAACAATCACAGGTTTCTCATTGACTGTAATCTTCATCTGAATAAAATAAATTACAAATTTACAATATCCTGGTATTCTATTGAACTTTTTGTTTATTGCATTATGCTTCAGTTTGGTCTGTTAAGTAATTCATTATAAATATAAAAAACTATTTTCTTTTATTCAAGTTTTATAAATCCATCAACATTTTCAATTGGCATTTAATTTGTAAAACTCCACTATAAAAATAATCCATGTAAAATTGTAAATGTATATGTACTAATATAGAAAAAATAAAGGATTTTCAGTATTATATGCATATTATTTGGAATGCACTTTTTGAGGCAGACAATCTTGGAAAGGAGGGGGGAATGACATTCTGACATATGGTGCAAGGGATGCATGGGGCAAACAAGGTTGAGAACCACTGATATAGATCATTCCCCACGACCGTAAACATTAGTGCGGTAAAGGGACGGTAATATCTGTTTTAACAAGGTAAATCACAAGAAAATATTCACAAACGGGAGAATAGTGGAATGTGAGGCACCGAGAGAGAGAGAGAGAGAGAGAGAGAGAGAGAGAGAGAGAGAGAGATGCAGAGAGAGATGCCTTCAAGCTCTCCCTCGACATGACAATGCTAACCCACGATCGACTATAAGGATGATTCACACTTTACGATACGGGGGAATTTTCACCCCTGGAGATTCTATTCCCCTCCCCTCTAGGCCAGGCAAATACGAGTGAGCGAGGTAGCTGGTCTTAAAGGACGATGTTTATAAGATCGTCTGGGATATCAAATGGGGGATAATTGTCGCTCATAACATCTTTATGGGCATAGCACTTTAAAGGTGCCATAGGTGACCTCCCCCCCCCCTCCCACCCCTTCCACCTCGAAAATATGGAAAATGGCGAAAATTAGAATATTTATATTTATTTAAAGTAAGAATTAACCAAAAGGGAAAATTTAACTAACGGGAGGATGTTGTGGTGTGTGTTGGTGGTGAGGGAGGGTCGTTAGTTAGAACACACACACACACACACAGTACAGCTCCTCGGTATACACAACAATTGCCATAACAATGTCTTTCACCCTGTCCCTACATCCCACTCTCACCCCCTTAGTTCCCTCACTCGCCTTTACCCCCCTCATCCCTCCCCTTCCTCCCCCCTCTCCCTCCCTCATCCACCCTCCCCTCCCTCATCCCTTCTCCCTCCCTCATCCCCCCTCCCCTCCCTCACCCCCCTCCTCCCTCATCTCCTCCCCTCCCTCCCCCCTCCGTCCCTTATCCCCCCTCCCTCCCTTATCCCCCCTCCCTCTGGTTGAAGCTAGTTTAATTAAGGAATTAAAATCAATAAACCTTAGTGATGGTCAGTTCAAAACGAATAATATGTAACATAAATTTATTTGTCAGTGGCCCAAGGTTAAAAATCCTTTGAAAACCTTTGATCTAGATGCATGATAGTTATTTTGTGGGTCCCTTTTTTCTGACCTGACCTGGCTAGTCACGTCACCACCCTTCTCTTAAGCTCCTCTACGTGTGTGTTGGTGTGGGGATTAGTGGATGTCATCATTATGACCTGACCTCATGTTTTTAGGTCACCCTGTATATTTAAGCCTCTCTCTGTCCATGTAATCCAGTTGCCTCTGAAGATGTCTTGAATAAAGACGAAAGCTAAGGTACTCCGTTGTTTCCATTTTCCCGTGTGATTTTATCAAGATTTATCTTATCCACGTTTTCATTGTGGATTTACATGATATATATATATATATATATATATATATATATATATATATATATATATATATATATATATATATATATATATATATATATATAAACTTGTGTCTGTCTGTCTCCGCTTATATGCTTCTCCCTGTCTGCCTGCTTTGCCTTATCTAATGTTTCTGGGTGTGTTTTCATCTCCGACTTCCTGTCTCTGTCTGTCTGTTTGTCTGTCCCTGTCATTTTCTATCTGTCTCTGCTTGCTTGTCTGTCTGTCTTGTCTATCTCTATCTTTCTTGTCTGTCTCTCTCTATCTTTCTTGTCTGTCTCTCTCTATCTGTCAATCTAATTGTCTATGTCTGTCTTTCTGTCTCTCTGACTGTCTCTGTTTGTCGTGTCTGCCAGTCTGTTTGTCTTTGTCTCTTATTCTTTGTCTGTCAGTCTCTCTTTTGTCTGTCTGTCTGTCTGCCTTTCTCACTACCCTACACCACAGCACAGTACACTACCCTACACCACACTACGCTACCCTACACTACATCATACTACACTACAAAACCCTACACCACAGCACACTACACTACACTACCCTACTAGGGTGTGTCATAGGAGGGAAGATCAGCTAAAACTAATGGCCCATCACTTTTTTGGTAGATTTTAGTGTATATAAACAGAAAATAATTTCAGTTTCAATATTTTGCAACCTTTTGCTAGGTAAATTTTAGCGTGAAATTTATCGAAAATCTATGACACACCCTACTACCCTACCCTACACTCGCCTACACCACAGCACACTACACTACCCTACACCACAGCACACTACCCTACACCACAGCACACTACCCTACACCACAGCACACTACCATACAGCACTGCCATACCCGAGTGATCAGTTGTGAGCAACTGGCTGGGCCCAGCCTCGAACTGGTCCCGGCGGTGCTAGACGTAGTTCGTCAGGCCACCGCCAGGGGTCTACTGTCGGCTTTTCTGAAGGTTCTTTTATGTTACATTTGTTGGTTTTGTTGTTTTTCTTTAATAATTCATATATTTACGTAGTTTTTCTCAGGATTTGTATGAATTTATACTCAAATAGCAGTTACAATTGTATTGACGCTGTGTGTGGCCCTTTTGCAGCCAATCTTGGCTACTAACTCAAGATAAAGAAGGAATCGCCGTAAATAAGAAGGTCCGGCGCTCTTCTCAGGCTCGACCGCTGTCACCCAAACTGAAACAGACAAAACATTGACTCACCACGTAACCATAACGTATCTGATTGAGTTGTTAAGCAACAGGAACACTTTGGTAAAAGAAGAAATAATAACAACTTGTAGGAATCTCTCTGTCTGTCTGTTAGTCTCTGTCATGTCTGTCTGTGTCTCTGTCTGTGTGTGTCTCAGTCTCTGTCTGTGTGTGTCTCAGTCTCTGTCTGTGTGTCTGTTTCTGTCTGTCTGTCTCTGTCTGTCTGTCTCTGTCTGTTTGTCTCAATCTCTATCTGTATTTGTCTTTGTCTGTCTGTCTCTGTCTGCCAGACAGACATAAACTGAAACAGACAACAGACAGATATTGAGACACAAAGATAAATAGACTGAGAGACACACAGACAGAGACCAACACAGACGGACAGAAATAGTCAGACAGACAGACAGAATGCGAAAGGTAGACAGGCAGAGGCAGACATACAGAGAGACAGTCAGGCAGGGACCTACATTGTGAGAAAGATATGACAGGCAGAGAAAGACGCAGACACACAGTCAGACAGAGACAGACAAAGTGAGAATGACAGACAGAGTGAGAAAGACAAACAGAGCGAGAAAGAATGACAGAGCGAGAAAGAATGACAGAGAGACAGACAGGGTGAGAAAGACATACAGACAGACAGACATATAGTCAAAGTGATAAAGATAGAACAGACATACAGACAGATAGACAGAGACAGTCAGACTAAATGGCAGACGGACAAAGACAGTTAGACAAACAGATATAGACAAAATGAGACTGTCAGACAGACAGATAACGAATGAGAGAAAGACATAGACATACCGAGACAGAAATAGACAGACAGAGACAGACACTCAGACAGACATACAGAGACTGACAGACAGACACACAGAGACTGTCAGACAGACATAAAGAGACTGACAGATAGACAAACAGAGACAGACGGAGACAGACACAGAGAAACAAAGAAAGATAGACAGAGACACACACAGACAGCAAACAGACAGACAGACAGAAGGAGAGGGACAGACAGAAACAGAGAGACGGAGACGGAGACTAACACAGACGAAAGAGACAGACAGACAGAGACAGTCAGACAGACGGGCAGAAACACTCTGTCTGTCGGTTTCTGTGTGTTTGTCTTTCTTAAAATATCGGTCTCTGTCTCTCTAGCTGTCTCTGCCCGATTGCCTTTCTCACTCTGATTGCCTGTCTGTCCGTCTGCCTATCACTGTCTCTCTGTCTATCTCTGTGTATCTGTCGCTCTATGCCTGTCTGTGTTTTCTCTTGTATGAATGTCTCTGTGTCTGTCTGACTATCTCTGTCCGTCTGTCAGTTGGCCTCTGTCTGTCTGTGTGTATCTCTCGGTCTTTGTCTGTCTCTCTCATAATTCAGATGAAAATTATGCCAACACAAAAATATATTTTACATACATAACAATAATATGTTTATACGTGAATCTGTATTACATAAAATAGATGATGTAAGAAATACTAAGGCGCTGATTTTCCAACTGAAAGGCGCGATAAAAGCAGCTTTCCTTATGCACGAGACACAACAAACAAATAATGTAATATATAGTCAAAGCAGATGCGAGTTGGAATTGAGGCGGAACAACCAGAAAAATGTTCCAAGTATTTCTTCTTTTACCAAAGTGTTCCTGTTCCTTTTTATTTACATTATCATTTGTACGACGATTGCTTCCTTATCTTGAGTTAGTGTATATACAACTTATTTATCAACTTATGTCTTTGTAATATATCAGCGGCAACACACACACACACACACACTGCAGCGCTTAAATCTAAATTTGTCTTTTTTAAAACCATTTGTACGAGTTTCCTGACTTCCATTTATACACCTCTATCATATCGTCTCTCCAGGGAGTACAAATTTATGTGCTTTAATCTGTCTCTGTATTCAAGGTTCGTAATACCCTGGATTATTAGTCTTGTCATTTTCCTGTGAATTAATTCTAGAGATTCTGTATCTATTCTGTAGTACGGTGACCAGAACTGAACTGCTTATTCCAAGTGAGGTACTTTGTTACCCCTCTTTCCTACTTATCATTACTCTTAAATCTTTCACACGCACACACAACAGTTGTAACTTGTAAACAACAACTCTAGCTCTGCTATTTGAGTATAAATTCAAACATATCCTGAGAAAAAACTACATAAACATATGAATTATTAAAGAAAAAAGAAAAAAACACCAAATGTAACGTAAATAGGCCTTCGAAAAGGCCGATAGTAGACCCCCTGGCGGTGGCATGACGAACTACGTACCACCGTCTAGCGCCGCCGGGACCAGGTCGAGGCTGGGCCCAGCCAGTTGCTCATCCTGGGAGGTGGAGAATGATGCCATCACCAATTGCCAGCGGAAGGAATCAGGACCCACTGACTGGGAAGGGCGGGGAATCCCCCCACCCCCATCCACACCCATCCTGGGAGGTGGAGAATGATACCATCCGGTAGTTGGCAACGGAAGGTATCAGGACCCACCGACTGGGAAGGGCGTGGAATCCCCCCACCTGGGAGGTGGAGAATGATACCGGTAGTTAGTTTTTATTGTCGGTCTTTATAATGTAGTCTGGTCGCTTGATGAACGGCGTTTATATTTATGTTGTTTTTTAATGATGTTTTTCCCCATCTTGACATTAAGTCAAGTCAGTGAGAAGAAATTTACTTTTTTTTCCATTACGCGTGTGTACGTGTGTTTGTACGTGTGTGTGTGTGTGCGCGCGCGTGTGTGTTTATTATAAAATTAAATTTAAGACCGAGAAAATTAGGAGAATTAATGTGCAATTGTTTTGAAATCGTTCGGGTGTGATTATGGTTAATATTAAGAGAAAAATTAGTATATGTCTATACGTAGAGTCACATTCAAGTAAGTCTGAGTTGGCAAGACTGGG